>NC_069145.1:54544115-54546754 GCF_943734635.1 Anopheles cruzii
TGGGACACGGGGACACTGGGACACTGTTTATAATGAGATGCAGCACCTACACGATAATAATCGTTATCTTTTTGCTATTGTAAAGTAGTAACAATGTTTATGTGACGCATACAATGATCCCCTTTTCTCTCGCATCGTGCATCAATCGTGTGATTACGTTTTAAACAGTTGCTTGTGGGAGGCGACATTGTGGCAATGTTTTGGGTTGAAAGCCGATTGCTTCAAACAAAGTTCCTTCCAACGCGCTCCCCCTTCGATCGTTGACTGTGAAAGTAAACTATCAGATAGTGCAAGCAGCACCGAGCAGGAAACTGTAAACAAACGATCGAGCAAATAGCCACCACACACACACACGGGGTGTCTTTAGTGTTACAAGTTGTTGAGATAAAATGGAATCTTATTTGGGCCACTTACGAGCCAAACGACGTACGCACAAAAATTACAAACACGAAGCAACGTTCGTTCAGTCGCTGAGTTGGTCATCCAGTTGGACAACTCTACGTGTGTGCGGCGAGAAAAAGGGTTGGAATGGCTGACGCCCGCATTCGTCCAAGTCGATGGTGGTTCCAGTTGAACGGGCGCTGCGGGCGCTAATTCTGAAATAAGCTTCACCCCACCCGGCATTCATTCTACATTTTGGACAACCCTTCCGGGGCGAGGTAATTACCGAGGCCGCCATTGACCGACCAATCTCGAGACTCGAAAGCCCAAAAAGCCCACCGTCACCCTTGATCGACACACGATCCACGCAACAACCACATAGCGGAGAAACAGAATCCTTGGCCACGGCAAGGAGCCAACAAACGCACACATGTTCAACCACGGAATCTTTGTAAACAGCAACATCCGTTGCTCGAGAGGAAGGAGATCGAACGATCTTGCGAGTGGAACAAAAGTGAGGATCAAACGTCACCCAAATTGCACGTCTTTCGTGAATCACCATCTTGTCTGGATATTTCTTGTGTTCGCTTCTCGCTCTTCTCCATTCTCCGCGCCATGGGCTTTCCACTCCGCCACAAAGGAGGCGCGAAAAGCATGCAAACGGGCAAGAAGAAAACATCGCCGCCTTAAACCGGATCGGACCGCCGTCTCTCGTACCGTTTTCTTGTTGTGTGTCTTTCTCAATCTTCGTATATCACCCGCAGCTGCGCGGCCAGTTCTTTCGTACTTTACACGGACTTTGCTTGCCCCACTGCTTGCGTGGAGAATTCAACGGGGGAACCACGGATCGTCGTCTGGACACACCTGAGCTGAGCGATACTCCCGGAAAGGGGGTAGGTAGGGAGGCCGGACAAGAATAGGCCCCTGCAGCCATGCGCTCTCTCGTTCTCAATCTATTCCGGGATCGGCGATCCTTGTCACGATCGTCACTGGAACGAAGTAAGAGAACAGGTTCTACCCCGATGGCCTGCTTTTGACGACGAATTATGAAAAGTGCGATGTCCAGTGGGCCACCCTTTCGTTTGGCCCTTATACTGGTTGCTTTGCGGTTTCACCACAAACACACACGCGCGGGTCGGACAGCATAAACACTGGCTCGCAATGCTGGTGATTGAAGGAAGATCGCTGAAGCCTTTCATCGAAGCAGTCACAGCCTCAGTTTCTCTCCTTTGGAACACCAAAAAATGATGCCCACTAGATGCACTGATAAACGCGGCGAGTGATCAGCTGTTGAATTTTTCACTTTACCCAATCATGGCTTCCCGGAAACGGGAGCACAAGAACTATCGGACACATACAGACACAAACACACAGGGCCAATCCACAAACACACACACACACTTACTCTGCTGGAACGGGGCGCTGGTCCACAACCAACTTTTCAACCAACTTTTTTCACTATCTCTCCGTTCCGGCGCCGTCGTTTCCGTTGAGTGAAACGCTTTTCGGTCGATCGATTTGCAGAGAAACACACGCAGCGCCGTGCAGTTTGTTGCACCAAACAATGGAAAACTCGAGATTATGCACTTACACTCTTTGAACGCAATCAATTTTTGAGAAAACAAGCAACAACGTCCTCTCCGACCAATCCGATTTTTTTTTTTCATAAACACGAAACGTCAAAATGTTGTTTTTATGAAATTGAACCTAACTAAGACGCTGCGAACCTAACTTTGATGCCGAACCTGACACCCGAGTCAACCTACGACAATCCCGAAAAAAGCCGAGTCAACCTACGACAATCCCGAAGGTAACTCACAATTCATCTGGCACTCAATTTCTTCCTCGTTCCTACCCCCTCGGGTCCACAAGCTTGCACTTCCGAGGAATCCGTGTGGTGTTTGTTCCTTTTTCGCTTTTTTTGAATCGTAGCGGGCAAAGTAACTCACAATTCATCCGTCATGCGATTTTTTAACGCACTGTGGGGAATTTACACTGCTGGCCAATTAAATAGGTAAATGTATTCAAGCTGCGTTATTTGATCATTTTTCAAAACCTATTGAATTCACAGGTATTACAATGATAGCATAAGATAGAAGTACTAAAAATAAGATAAAGATAGTCTAAAATAAGTGAAAAATTCTAGGAATTTGCTTATTACAATAGGAAGTAGTTAAAAGTACCTGGTCAATAAAATAGGTGATTATTGGCGTGTTAGGAAATTCTTTCCTAACCCAAAAAACGAGGCGGACTATCTT
>NC_069145.1:54547254-54554898 GCF_943734635.1 Anopheles cruzii
GCACTGCCCGCATTGACAGTCGGCGTTATGACGAAATGTCATAACAGGCGTATATGGCAAATTTTAATGAATTTACACGGTTTACTCTTTTTCTATTATCAAAAGTCAATATTTTATTTCAAAATTAGTCAGTACCCCGTGTATCCACCGTTGTTTTGGAGCACTTTATGCACTCTTCTTGGCAGCGAATCGACCAAATCCTGACAAGTTTTTACTGGAATGGAATACCATTCCTGCTGCACATTTTCCCACAATGCATCTTTGTTTGAAAAATATAATACAGCTAACTTTAGCTTCAAGGTATTCCACAAGTTTTCATTAGGGTTTAAGGAGGAGACTGACTTGACCAAGACGAAACTGACACATTATTGCCATCAAACCACGATATCATAAGCTATGACGTATGCTTGGGATCGTTTTCTAGTTGAAATATCCATCTCAGTGGCATGATTTCTTCTACGTAAGCCAGTATAAACGTCTTCTATACTTGTTTTATACTCGAGAGCATGCATGGTGGTCTTTACTCTGAAATAGGGACCTATACCAGATCATGAAAAACATCCTCAAATCATGATACTTCCACCTACATGTTTAAAGCTTTTTTTTGTAAACCTGTGATGGAATTATTTGCTAGCAGGTCGTCAAACATTACACTGAGAGTCCGAACGAAACAAATTTATTTTGGTTTCGTCGTTCCATAAAATATTATGCCAATTTCTCGTAGCCCTCGGTACCTTCCCATGAACGATATTGAGCAGCAAACTGTTACCTCATCTGTAATTTTTTTTAAATCAATAGTGGCACTTTTCTTGCAATTCGCCCTGGTAGATTAGCTTCTTGTAACCGCCCTTGGACAGGTTTTGGGCTAATAATGTTATTTATTATTGAGCAAATCGCTCTGGATGCATCAAACGGATCCGCTTTGGACAAAAATGATATGCGATGATCTATCGTTGGTTTGGTTTTTCTTGGTTTAACTCGCGTTTCCTTTGTTTTTTTTCCACAACAAAGCATTTCTCACAAAATTTACCAATTTTCCTAGTAGTTCGGCGATGCTTTTGTACCTCGCGCCTTCCTTACGCATATTTTTCACAATCTTTCTTTGCTCAGGGTTGCAATGAGTGCATCTGCCCATTCTGGATGTCCTACCTGCAAAAAACGATGTTTTTTAGATTCACAATTGAACATTGATTGCAGCAAGATCAAATAAACCAATTCCTTTCAAGAAGTCTGGTGAAATCGCAGCGTATACAACGAATTACCTATTTTATTGACCAGGCCAAATCAGACTGCTGTCAAAATAAGTGGTAACACACCTGTCACTTTTGACATAAGTATCACCAACATAGCAAAAAAATGACATAAACTAGTATATCTAAGTACAATATTAGTTTGGTGATCAATGGTTTAGTAGTGGCTTGAGTACAGTTCAAATTGTATCAGCTTCACACAATTACCTATTTTATTGGCCAGCAGTGTATATCGGTGTTGAGTCGCGGCCCATAAAATAATACACGAAAAGTAGTTTTGCCTTATCGAATCCACGCGCGCACGATCAAAAACTTTATTTTCCGGTTTACTCTCCTTCCAAATCGCAACACTCTAACTTTCGATTCTACTCATTTTCTCGACCACCCTAAAATTGAGCCCGAGACATGTCCAGAACATGTTCTGCTCGTGTTTCGCGCGCCTGTTGCTTGAATTCCAGTTTTCTGCTCTTTGTTCGCTACTTTGTTTCGCGCGCCTGCAGCTAGGTTTGCACTTTCTTTGTCCTCGAGCGTTTCTGGAATTCTCGTTCCAACAATCGGATAGGTTCACATATTTAAAATGTTTTAATCTAATGCCTTATGAATGTAAAAAATGGTATGAAATGATCGATGAGTTTAACCCATTGCATTTGTGGGAATTTTGAAACAAGTAATTTTTACCATCTAAATTATTACACCTGAACTATTATTGCAACGTTTGATAGAGTACTAATTGGCATATTTTCATCCAAACTTTAAGCGATATTATCTACTTGATTAAATACATGAACAATCGCGATATCGTCATTAACGTTTTCCTCCATGATAAAATGTGTTTTTACATAAATAGTAATTTGTTAAAGTTGCTTTATGTCCGCCATTTACCCATAGTGCAACATGACGAAAAAAATGACGAAAAAATTACGATGACGAAAAAAATGACGAAAAAACTTCATTGAGTGAACAAAATTGAGTGCTCGGGCACTCAATTAAGTTCACTGGGTAAGAATGAATTTGAAAATCCCGAACAAATCCCGAACAAATCCGAACACGAAACGAAGAGCGAAGATAGGTCCTGCAAACCTGACTTTTGAACTTGACCTTTCTTTACCGAAACTGACCAAGCGCCGAAGCTTAGGTTCGAAAATCGAATTCGAATTCGAAGAAAGTTACTTGCACTGTACTTTTTGTCAAGCGAGTTAGAAACAGCTGCGTACTGTTGCACATGCAAGGATAAGAACGCAGCCATATTTTAAAATAATGTTCACCCAATTCCAGAGAGTTCATTCCATGCTGTCAGCACACTGCGATGCTGTCAAAAAATGCTGTCTTTAGTGGATTATGCAATTAAACTGTTAGTGTCATGCCGATTGCTCACAGCTCAGGCGTTTAAATATCTTAAAATATCGGAAAAAGGTTCTTTATTGTACTTGAACGCATAGAAAGATTCGTTTGCTCATCATCATCTGTTGCTCCCCCACCAGAACCCGACGATTCAGCGCATAGAAAGATTCGTTTTGCGCATAGAAGGATTCTGACCTGATCCACTGCTGGAGAACAGTTTTTGCCCGTGAAGAGAGCAAGTGAGCCTGAGGTCGTCGATCTTCATCCGGTCGGTATGCTTCTGAGGGGTCTATCATTACCCAGTGAACAATTTTGAGTGCCCGAGGTACCCCTCCGCCTGAGGAAAGGATGAGGAAGGCTGAAACGAGTGAGCTCGAACGCCCCTCTGCCTGCGGCGAAGACGAGAGGGGGCGGGCGCGACGCTCGCTGCAGTGAGCAGGCCGGCTCATGAGGGTCCGCTCGTGGGCAGCGGCGGAAAAGAGCGGAGGAAACCACGAGAGGAGGGAGTTTCACGCGCGAGCTTGTGGGTTTGAATTACCTGGAGAGGAAGGGTGCCAGAGCCGAGACGGCGAAGCGAACGCGAGCAAGTGGAAGACGAACGAATGAAAGAAAGGAAAAGGAATAGAAAAAAAGGGACAGAGCGACACACAGTCCCGAGCGGCTGAGTACAGTTCAAATTGTATCAGCTTCACACAATTACCTATTTTATTGGCCAGCAGTGTATATCGGTGTTGAGTCGCGGCCCATAAAATAATACACGAAAAGTAGTTTTGCCTTATCGAATCCACGCGCGCACGATCAAAAACTTTATTTTCCGGTTTACTCTCCTTCCAAATCGCAACACTCTAACTTCGATTCTACTCATTTTCTCGACCACCCTAAAATTGAGCCCGAGACATGTCCAGAACATGTTCTGCTCGTGTTTCGCGCGCCTGTTGCTTGAATTCCAGTTTTCTGCTCTTTGTTCGCTACTTTGTTTCGCGCGCCTGCAGCTAGGTTTGCACTTTCTTTGTCCTCGAGCGTTTCTGGAATTCTCGTTCCAACAATCGGATAGGTTCACATATTTAAAATGTTTTAATCTAATGCCTTATGAATGTAAAAAATGGTATGAAATGATCGATGAGTTTAACCCATTGCATTTGTGGGAATTTTGAAACAAGTAATTTTTACCATCCAAATTATTACCCCTGAACTATTATTGCAACGTTTGATAGAGTACTAATTAGCCTTTTTTGAACTATCGCGATATCGTCATTAATGTTTTCCTCCATGATAAATTTTATTTTTACGTAAATAGTAACTTGTTAAAGTTACTTCATGTCCGCCATTTACCCATAGTGCAACATGACGAAAAAAATGACGAAAAAACTTCATTGAGTGAACAAAATTGAGTGCTCGGGCACTCAATTAAGTTCACTGGGTAAGAATGAATTTGAAAATCCCGAACAAATCCCGAACAAATCCGAACACGAAACGAAGAGCGAAGATCGGTCCTGCAAACCTGACTTTTGAACTTGACCTTTCTTTACCGAAACTGACCAAGCGCCGAAGCTTAGGTTCGAAAATCGAATTCGAATTCGAAGAAAGTTACTGGAAAGCAAGTTAGCAATATTTAAAAATTAGCCATATCTTAAAATACATAAACGGCTAATGCAATTTCAGCAAATGATCTCTAAAGCGTTGAAATATCTCTATAATAGACTGAAATCAACTCTTCAATCGTACAAATAATATTGATACACATTTTAATGAGTGCTTGGGATCATAGGAATAACACGTTTGCAACATTCGTTCGTACGATCTGAAAACTCGATGTATCGAAAAGAACGTTTTGCCAGTGTGCGCCGATCATTGGAAGTTTTTTATTGGAGGCTTTAGTGGATTATGCAATTAAACATTTTAGTGTCATGCCGATTGCTCACAGCTCAGGCGTTTAAATATCTTAAAATATCGGAAAAAGGTTCTTTATTGTACTTGAACGCATAGAAAGATTCGTTTTGCGCATAGAAGGATTCTGACCTGGTGCAGTGCTGGAGAACAGTTTTTGCCCGAGAGGAGAGCAAGTGAGCATTAGGTCGTCGATCTTCATCCGGTCGGTATGCTTCTGAAGGGTCTATCATTAACTAAAGGATTCACCCAGTTGATCGTGATGTATATTGGGAAATGATCACTAGGTCCAGTGTTAAGTATTTTCAAATTACTATTGCTACAAATCTCAATGATGAGGGGGCGAGGACATCGTCCCCTCTGCCACTCAAGGTTTAGGTTTAGGCTCTAGACCTCTAGAATTGTAGAATCATTTCTTTCTTTTTCAGTCTTGGGTCCAGGAGGGGATATAAATGCGCCTATGTTTGATTACGTTAATGTAACTGGTGGTTTGTGGTCCTTTTCTATATTATAATTGCTTGTTCACACCTAATATTAGCGAAACAGTGCTTAATCTTCTAATATGTTGGGAGCGCTAGACAATTTTTTTGAATGTGTTTCATGCCTGTAGTTCATCTATCATTTTTTTCACCGCACGTCGCAGTATTTTTCCAGACGGTGTCATCGGAAAACTGTCGACAAAGCGCACCCCGCCACGCAGCCGTTTGAAGTCTGCCACCTGCTCATCGACCAACCGAACAATTTCCGCCTCCTGGACCTTGGAGCCGGGTGTTCGCTCAACGACCGCCATCGGTAAATCGCTAGCACGGTCGGCGGACGGTACACCGATTACGCACACCTGTTTCACACCGTCGAGCTTTTGAATGATACCCTCCAGGTCGGACGGGGACACTTGGTAGTTGTTGTACTTGATAATATCCTTGATGCGGTCAATGAGGAACAAGTTGCCGTTCGCGTCCATGTATCCTATGTCGCCACTCCGGAAGAACCCATCATCCGTGAGCGCGCTTGCCGTAGCTTGCTCGTTGTTAAGGTACCCCTAAAACGAAACCAATCAAATCTCCCTTTGTAATGTTCTGAATAATAATCTCAAACTGCCGTGTATACCAAAAACATGTATCGATGTGCAAGCTGAAGCTCGCCGGTTTGTCCGGGACCTAAGGCGCGTCCCTCGTCGTCCACTACACGACATTCCACGTTCGTCGCCAACGGTCCGACCGAGTTCGACAAGCAGATCGCTTCGTTGCGAGTGATGAAACCGATCTCCGAGCTGCCGTAGATCGATCGTACGTGCCCATTCGGTAGGTGCTGCTGTAGCTTTATGACAAGCTCTTCCGGGACCATCGATCCGCCAACGTGCCACTGGCGTACACTGCTTAAATCGGCATTCGCTAGCCGCGGATGGGCAAGAAGAGCCGATACGTACGACGGTGCGGTGAAAAGGTTTTCGATACGATGCTTCTCGATCAAGTTTATCAGAAGCTCAGCATTAAACGGGCTGCTGGTGAGGACGCGAGGCCGACCGTAGAATAACGACGTAAGCACCGCAAAGATACCGGTGGCCCAGAACAGAGAACTGAAGTTGAAGATCGGTCCATCGGAAACTTCACTGCGTAGAAAAGAGAAACACAGCAGTCATTTTCGTGTCGGCGTATAGGAGATCCCTGGACTTACGTGGAAAAGACCATTCCATCGACGAAATGGGCATGGGACAAACATACCCCCTTCGGTAGTCCCGTAGTTCCAGACGAACACAGCACCATGGCAATCAGTTTCGTTGCATCGCCAAGGTACTCCGCTCGAAACCCTTCCTCTCCATCAATCGGTGCGAGCAGCTCGTCTACTGACCGAGCCATCCCCTTCTGGCCCTTTCCCATCACAAACAAATGTACAGCTCCGGGGTCCCTTATTGCTTCTCGGACCGCTTCCTGCACCACGGATCGATTCGACTCGTCACAGAATACCAGCCGCGATTGCGTTTGTTGCATCATGTGCGTAAAGTCTTCCTTTCCATACACCGGAGCGAGTGGGTTGATGGCCAAACCAAGCAACCAGCACCCGATAAACGCCGGTACCACGTGTTCTCCGTTTCCGCACGCCATACTAACAAAGTCGCCTTTCTTGAAGCCAAGCTTTTGCAGGTGTAGTGCCACACGGACGATCCGGAGGCGCATTTCACTGCACGTAAGGCGAACGCCCGTGTCCGCGTTGATCTGTATCACCTTGTCTGGAGAGCGTGCCAACGAGTCGAGAACGATCCGCCCAACCCCAGCCTGAGGATTGAGAACTGAAGGAAGACGTTCCCCGAACCATAGCTGTCGCTTTGCATCGTACTCGCTACCGTTGCACTTGTGTCCGGAGAAATTCACTTTACTTTTTGTTGCCATTTTGCAATTCTTACGAAACACCAACCTCACGAAACGAAGCGCACGAACGTTTGCCGGCGGAAGGTTGGATGCGTTCCTATTTAATGCCGTCTGCCTACTATCAGCCCAGCTGTAGGTCTTTACTGTATTATCACATCGTTGAGAATGATGGGTATTTATTCCATGACGTTGATACAAATGATGATGATGCTTCCGCAGATTATAGTTGTTTACTCTCCACGGCGCTGGGATGCATGATGCCCGGTGGACGGGTATGCAAGTCATTCCAACGGTTCGGAATGGTCGGTTCAAAGGCCAAACACCCAATAGACCTAGTTGTAATCCTGCGTTGTCACACTTTCGGTTTAACTAGGCTCAGCTGGATTCCGCATTCGTGATCGTCCAGTGCGTTCGTTGTCCAAGCGTTGACCCAACAAATTAAGTGTGTGCTAGAGCAATTATTTCATTTCCAGATGAAACAGATGCAAAATATTAATAAAATTCCTTGAATGGAATGGAGCAGATCGTTAGATTGCAGTCGATTATCGTCGGTGTTACACAATTACACCACACGCCAATCATCTGTTCCAACCGCGTTCACCACCACGAGAATGATCTGCTATATGGCTGATAACAGATAATGGAGCATTTCAAACAATACACAAACCACTTACACGTGTCTGATAGCAATCGTGTTTGGAGCTAAGCGCGCTGCAAACACACATACTTCCATTTTCTCAATATTTTACCATCACACACGATAGATTGTAGGCAAAAGAGGTTCGCGAAATTGCTAAATA
>NC_069145.1:54555098-54592440 GCF_943734635.1 Anopheles cruzii
ACACACGATAGATTGTAGGCAAAAGAGGTTCGCGAAATTGCTAAATACTTTCCATCATATATTAGATCTTGCGCATACCTCAGGACTGTTCACATACGAGAAATTCTTGTGGTTTATCATTGGAATTCAGCACTAGTCTAAACAGAAGCCCCAAACAGAGGGAATCTTATTTTTGTTTCAAAAATTTGCTTACGGTTCCTGTTGTGTACATCTTGTTGCCCATCCCGTCGTCGTTTGCACATCGAATCTCGGCACCGATAAAGTTTTGAAATGTTACTTTTGTTAGCTTTCTATTAGTTCAACATCTTGTTGTATATTTGTATGTTTCGATTCAGGCCTTGTCTAATATGTCTAACGGTTTCACAGTTTAAGCGCTATTATAAACGGTTGTGATTTTCAACGGTTGTAATTTGCATTATTTCTCTTTTCTTGTTGTTGGGTTAACATTTTACTTGGATATTTGCATCGGTTTTCATCATTATGGGTTGTGTGAGGTTTTCTGTTTACGATTATTTGTGTTATGCCTTCTCTCTACACCGATAGCATCGATGGGGACAATCCCGCTCTTCTCCTCTTGAACAACATACACTATTTCGAGATGTTGGTGCTGGATTCTGTCTACGGGTTCTGGTGCAAATCATCGCAAAGTGCCGTTAATTGTTGTTACATGCAAGTGGGTGAGTTTTGTTTTGCAGTTGTAATATCTACTTTATCTATTTGCTTACGTTGATTCTATATTGGTTTGTTGCTGCGCTACTTTCGTAAAAGATTGATTTGCGCATAGGTTTTCCCCAGCACAAAAATCAACAGTCCAAGGACTGTTTAACCAAATTTGGTGGACAAACAGAAGAAATTGCGCACCAGTTTGCTGCCCAAATATTTGCATCCTGTATATAGTGGTTGTTGAAGTATAACATTTGGCATATTTTCGAGATGCACTACATTTTCCTACACTGCAACAAATACATGTCAATTTTACAGTGTTCAATGCGCCAACTAAGTGTAGAACAAAAACCAACCACACAAGAAACCATCAGAACTTCGAAAGGAATAGGAACTGACGTGAGCGAACCGGCGTGTTCCGGGGTTCTCTGGCGATCATGAGCGATTAAAACGAATGGCGGAAGGTGTTTGACGCAAAAGTGTTTCAAATAAACGATCGAAAGCTACGGTGAAAGCGTAAAACTGACAACGGTGGTTCAAACGAGACGAGATCAAACGTTTTCTGATCTTTCTGTGTGATCATTCCTTTCTGTTAAAGAGGAACTAGAATCATTCGTCTAAGCAGCACATTAGTCTAACAAATTATTCACTTACGACTGAGACAATAGTTTCGCGATCGCATGAACCACCTTCAAAGGTCTAAAACTAGGAACAATATAACTTAACAAACATATAATGATGATCTTCGTTCTAGCCTCGATATTATACGATGAATGAACTTAATAAGCTTTCGCTTCTTTTCGGCCGATTCAACGATGTCCTACCTAAACTCTTCAATCTTTAGTTGCTATCTAATGCTTGAAGCGAGTCGACCGTGAATGCGATGAATGCAATTATCACCGAAATATGAGTCTACACCTTGCTTGCCTAAAGCTCTACAGTTAAACACCATTGTTGCGCAGCACTCCAAATACTAGACCGTACTATTTTCTGGCCTCCGGCCAGCATAAGGTTAAAACTAAAAAATCTAACCAAAACAAAACCAACTTTAGTCAAATAATTTGCCCGCATTTGCAGCCGCTTCCAGGCGCAGCATAACCATCCATAACGTCTGCTCCACAGTGCTACTAGTAATACTTTCAACACCTTGTTCTGGTGACGGGATAGACAGTACTATTTACAAAGCGCATCCACTAACCAACGGAAAGAGGCATCCTTTCTTCTCTCCTGGCCGTATCCTATACAGACGTAGCGTTATTGTTTGCTTTACACGTAAACCGAAACTACAATTCTTACAATCTAAACCAAACGAATCACAACGGGTGAATATATTGTTTCCTTTATCGCTTCGCTACCCTCCTCTTTTGTGTTGTTTTTCTTGTTTATCGCTTGCTCGAAGGGAAGATTAAGTATCGGGGGGGAGACAAGGTCCCTCGAACAACAACAAATCAAAGGATATGTCACAATAAGCCACCGAACCCGGGACCTGCCTGCCTGCCTGATTTCCAGAGTCTTACGTTTGTTTGCATTTTCAAACCAACATCTCGTGTTTAACATTTTCTTTTTACAAAACCCCCCGTGTCCCCGCGACTGAGATTGCGTATAAATTTGTCTATTATTTCACCATCTTTTGTTTCTTTTCTCTGCCGTTTTACTCTGATGAGTTTGTCTTAAATGACGCTCGACGAAAACTTCTCAAAAGTAGCCTGATCGATGGTTTCCCTTCGTCGCGGGAGCGTCCCGCTGGCGGAGAACGGGGCCGGATCGGTGCAACCCAAGCTGACGAGCAGCTCGACCAGTGCAGCCGTGGTCTCGACATTCACGTGGTGCGGCGAGTTCGTCGCCTGTTTCGCCGCCGCCAGCGAGTTGGCCGCTTTGGCGAACGTCAAGCACGAGCGACCCTCGTTATCGACATGCTTCAGGTTGGCGTGATGCTGTAGAGAAAATGGCGAAGCGAAGATATTCTTATTTTCATGCTCAACACACACTGCGCGTAACGTCGTTCGAAACCTACCCATATCAGCAGCTGAGAGATGGCGAGATTACCGATTGCACACGCCAACAGCAGCGGTGTCCGCAGGTCGCGATTGCTGGCGGTAGAGTTGATGTGTTCGTTGCTCGCGTTCGCCAGCAATATAATGATGGACTTCATGTCCGACCGCACGACGGCTTCGCACAGCTGCTGGCCGATCGGTGGCGATGGGTTGAAGGCGGGCAAAAAATCCTTACCCTCGTACTTGCTCCGTATCCAGGCTTCCTTTTCCTCGCGCGAGCTAGCCGGTGTCGGTTTCACGCGGCCCCGTGTGTTGGCCTCCCAAACGGAGTTGGCCAGACTGTTACCGATCGCCAGCATCACACTCAAGTGACCGGGACTGTAAATAGATCGTAGAATGGAAGTTAATAAATGAGCCCTTTCGTTGGATGGTGAGCCACCTTAATACTTACGGCCACTCGTCCAGACCCAGGGAGCGAACTTTGCTAATGTGAGAACCAAGGTTTCGGTGTACGCCGGAACACTCGATACACATCAGCACACCGAGATTGAGGCTGGCCCATTCTGGATCTGAAGCAAACCGAAAAAGATCCAATTTAATCTCAGTTTGGGAGGGTCTCGGAAGGGTCTTGAAGCCCAAACTTACTTGGAGAATCACAATCGACACAGTAACCGTTTCCGGGAACCCGGCTCCGAATGGACTGCATCGACGCAATGTCGCTCGGGTTGAGCGGTTTCGACTTGGACGACTCGATGCCCTGCAAGCTCTTGAAGATTTCTTGCTCAATCACCGACACCCACTCGTCGCGCTCCTCCGAGCTCGACGCCTCGAAGTGCCACTGCTTGTTGTCCAGTGATACGATGTAGAACTCAAATCCGTCAGAGTCTGGAAATCAAAACGGAAACCCAAATAGTTAGTGAATTTAGATTGAGCAAAATGTTCGGCCACACCGTACCATCGTATTCGCTGTTCTTCCCCACGCCGCTGCTCTTCATGCGTCGGTGCCGCTTCTTGACGTTGGGCGTTTGCGCATCGATCTTGCTGCCGGCGGTGGTACTGTCGCTGCCGAGGAAGCTTTGCGAGTTGCTGTTGCTTATCACGATGCCCTCGTCGCCGCTCGTTTGCGAGTTCGATTTGACCGGCTCGCGGAGCGTATCGAACGCCGTCAGTAGCACCTTCTCCGTGATCTTCCGATCTTTGGCCAGCGAAAGACCACCGATACCTTCGGTCAACCCATTGCTTCCGGTACCGTTGGTGCCGTTGGCCGAATTGGCCGCTGCAGCGGCTGCCGCACTGTTCAGGGCACTGTTCGTGATGATCGATTTCGTTCCCCGAGGCTTCTGGCCGGGCACCTTCACCGTGACGTACTGGAGCGAAACCTCCTTCCCGTGCACGTCGTCCATGTAGTCGTGCAGCGACGGATGGTACGTGAGCCGGCCATCGTCACAGAGCGTCACGTACTTCTTCTTCCACTCTTTGTTGAGCGATTTGCTACTCCGCTTGTACAGATAGCCCTGCTTGATGGGGATGGCCCGTCCGGAACCGAGTTCCCCGTTTTTGATCTTCTCCTGGTGCTCCTTCTTCGACGACGAAGGGATGAACAGGTTCGATCTCCGGCGGCTCTTGCGCGAGGTGGTCGGTGTCGAGGTCGGTGTCGGTAGCTCCTTGCCTCCCTCTTTTGCCGCGGTACTACCACCGCCAACCGCCAGGTTGCTGTCCTTCCCGGACGCCATGAGCCCGAGCAGACTGTCGGACACACCAACAACAGCGCCGCCGCCGCCGCCAGAGACCGGGTGCGTCGGTGGCACAAACTTTGCAATGTTGTTATTCTCGTTCAGCGTCAGGAGGGCTTGCTGTGAGGTTCCGTGGGAGATGGTTCCCCACTTTTGCACCCCAGCACCGCCGCCACCGCCGGAGGCCAATCCGACCAAGTGCTGCGATTGCGCCGCCTCGGAAGCGATCAGCTCGGCACTGATCTTGATCGGAATGTGATGGCTCGAGGCGGACAGGACGTGATGCCGGTGCGGCAAGGTCATATTGCCCGCGTGCTGTTGCGACGGTTGCTGCTGCTGCGGCTGCGGCTGCGGTTGTTGGTGGTGGTGACTTGGCGAGGAGCTGCTCAGCAAAAGCGCGCTGGCCGGGCTGGCGGTGTTCGCCGCGGAGAACCCATTCGTTGGGCTAGGAACTGAGGGGTGAAAGCTGGCCACTCCGAGCCGCGTGCCCTGCGGTGTTGTCGGTCGCGAGTTCGTCGGCGTTATCGTGGAACCGGTCGATAGACGCTGCTGCACAATCTTCTGGCAGGCTGTGGACAACAAAAACACTATTTAACACAAGCGGAAAGGTAGGCCAAACTATGGAGCAGCTTTTTGAAAGGAATTGCCGCCATCGTCGGGGATACAGAAATAAAACAAATTACAATATCTTCGATAAAAAGGCATCTTTGGCTTGTGGTCGGCAGCTGCTGGTGGCGTTGGTGATGGCGATGTAGAAACGGCCGCCGCCGCGTGGCCGTCCGGCCGTTCACTGGTGCCCCGTGCACCTCGGGCGATCGGTGGTTGCTTTTCGAACATTAGCAGAAAGTGACCGGTGGCAAAACGGAATGCACTCGAACCGAGAAACTGAAGGACTAGCACTACGAAAATCACCTTTCCTCAAAACGACAATGCGGCTTCTTTCGGCCCAAGGCAGCGGAAACAAAAAGCAAGATGTTTCCGATGCCGAGAACTAGCGTCGAGAAACTGTGTGCGCGGAGAGTTATCGAAGCTGTACCAAGATGTACCAAGAAATGGACGGAAAAAGAAGAGCAACTCCGCAAGGAGCAAAGAAAACAGAAATCGGGAAAACGCTCTACACACACCACCGGGCCCGATATGTTGGCCAGGCGAACGGACCTCGAAAGCGAAGCATAAAAAAGCCCCCGGGAGCAGCAGCAGAAAGGAGAACCGCGGAGAAAAGGAATCTGAGCAACTACGAATTACCATCACACACCAACACACTGCCAATTGAAACCGAAATTCGTTCCACGAGCAAACAAACACAGCCGCTTCTTGGCCTTACTTGCGTCGTTTCGGGGCTTTTGTTTTGTTTATGCTTCCCGGAGGTTCGTCGAATGTCCCCTTTCTAGTCTTGCCACCACTCTCCTTCTCGCTCACCCTTTTGGGACACTCTACACACGTCGACGATTGCTTCTCGCTCGTCCGTTTGGTACGATTAATTTCTTTTGGCTGCCTTTTTTGCGGAACGAAGGATCGAAAAAGGACCCTCTTTGCGTCGAACTGCGTCGAAACAGGCGACAGTAACGATACCCGCCGTTGAGAGGCGCTAGTGGCGTTAAATCCATCTCCCGGCGCTAGGTGGCGCTATAATTATAGAAACTTATCCATAATTATAGCATTATAGCAAAGCAGCGCCCTCTGTCGCCCACTAGCGCCGTTTTTATGGCGCTAGCGGGGGAAAAAAAGGAAAAAGAAGAAGCGCGAAACGTCAAACGTTTGTTTACGAATTACAGTAACTGGAGAAAGTCGACTAACAATAAACCGTCCTGGTGCTCCTTGGCGTTAGAGATTGTCCCTCTAACATTCCCTAATAGTTTGGTTGTTGGTCGTTAATGGTCGAACGGAGATGAGCAACGCGTTGAACAACCCCAATGCCCCAATGCACCCCAATCCGGGAAACGGCGAGTGCGATCGATCAGGTGCAGCGCCCAGAAAATCCCAGAGATCCATCCAGTAGTTTCAAACACCAGACGAGTGCGCCGAATTGATGTCGCCGAAGCCAGAGGGAAGTGAACCTACCCCAAACGATACTACAGAACTGGGGCAATGGAACAGCGAAACATCGCCGGCGCCCAAGCGGCCGGTCAAGCTACAAGCAACGAACTGCAGCGAGGAGGCCCATCGTTCACCGCGAACCACCCGATCGACCAAAACTGGAGCAAAGGAAGTCGATGATCCCCGATCATCGAAATCACGCCGCACTCGATGACGTCAACCTGATGATACCGCCATACGGGGCCGTGGGCCCACAGCTGCCCAGCCGAGTGAGCCCGTTGCGACACAAGACGAAAACGTATGCGGCAGAGTGCATCGTCGGCAAGTTCGCCAACGCCGGGTTAATAACGTACGCGTGTACTGGGAGCGACCCAAATTATTGTAAGTTTATATATATAATAAAATTGTCGGCAGACGGGAGACGTTCCTAATGGTGCTTGACAGTGTCGGAGATAGTCAAACATGAATATCAAAAAAGGATCTATTACCTTTCTAATGGTATTTCATATAGGTACATTACCATTGCAGAACTGTGCTAACGATCGCGTGACAGATGAATTCTCGGAATCTACACAGTGCAGAAGGTTAAAAATTCGGATTGGTCATAGATAACTTAGAACTGATAACTCTGTAAAATCTGAAGAATCAATTATAGCCACGAGATTCAATCAGTTTTTTGTGAACAGTGTCATGCTTGTTAACAGAAATATTCCGACGGTTAATGAACCCGTTGAACTGAGACAAGTGGAACCCCCAAGAAATAGATTTCGCTTTCGGAAAATAGATCAATCCAAATTAAAACAGATATGCTTTAACTTGACCAGAACGGCAGGGGTAGGGTTCGTTAATGCTAGTGTGATACAGGACTGTTTTCATGTTGTTGGCGAAACGCTTCTTAAGGTGATTAACCAATCACTTGAGAGTGGCGTCTTTCCGGAGACATGGAAGGAGTCATTGGTAATACCGATCCCGAAAGTGACTGGGGCTACGAAAGCGGAAGAGTTTCGTCCCATCAACATGTCAAGGACCAATTGACGCAATTTCTAAGCGACAACGGATTGCTGGTGCAAGAACAGTCAGGATATAGAGAAGGACATTCCTGCGAAACTGCACTGAACCTAGTCCTAGCGAAGTGGAAAGAGTTGATGGGTCGTGGACTACCTATAGTCGCGGTTTTCTTGGATTTGAAACGGGCTTTTGAAACCATATCAAGAACGTTGCTGTTAGATGTCTTGGAACGTTTCGGTATCGGAGGGGTCCAGCTCGATTGGTTCCAAAATTATCTTACTGGAAGAACCCAGAGAACGGTTTTTAAAAATTCTGTCTCAGAATGCATCGACAACACCCTTGGAGTTCCTCAAGGAAGTGTTCTTGGTCCAATTTTGTTTATCATGTATATCAACGACATGAAACAGGTCCTACGGTCTTGCGAAATTAATCTCTTTGCCGACGACACAGTCATATTTGTTTCGCATATAGACTTAAGAGTAGCAGAAGATCTAATGAATAGCGATTTGATAAGTTGGATGGTTGGTGGCTGAAGTACAAGAAGCTTGCTCTAAACGTAAAGAAAACATGCTTTATGTTACTTTCGTCAAAAGCAGGCTCGGTTCACCAAACATCTTAATAAACAAGGAACCAATTGTCAAGGCCTCTCAGGTGAAATACCTGGGAGTCATCACCATGGTAGCAAGAAAATCAGGAGTGCTCAGCAGAGTTTCAAGATCCTTAAACCGGCTTGGTAAAGTTCGCCTCTACCAAGCTATCATTGCACCACATTTCGTGTTTTGCTCCTCAATCCTATTTCTCGGGGCGAAGACTCAAATAAAAAGGCTCCAGCGTTTACAGAATAGGGTAATGAGGGTAGTTTTGTGTTATGGTCACTCTGCATCATCAGCGGTAATGCTGGACATTCTGCAATGGATGTCAGTAGAACAGTTGGTGGTGTATCGCACCATGATATTTATTTACAAACTAGTCAGGGGCATGCTTCCGAATTACCTAGGAGAACGAATAGTTCGGGGATGTGATGTACATAAACATCACACACGCAGAGCACAAGAGCCAAGAATTGTAAAGATGTCTTCCAGAATTGCTGGCAACTCCTTATTTGTAAAGGGTATCCAATGGTTCAATTCAATGCCCAAAGAGATAGTAAATACAGAGAACATTCGGGAGTTTAAACGAAGGTGCGCTCTGTACGTCAAAGAAGTAGTTAGGTCAATATTGTATCGTATTGTATAGAGATGAGGAAAAATTTTTCATAGAATTTGGACTTTTGACCATAATTTAAAATAATAAAATAGTGTACATGAATGAGACAACATATTTTTGAGACGCGCGCGCGTAAAAGTGGACAGTTGAAGCAGACACTCAACAGTAGAACGACTCTCGCTGCACTCGTGCTATCGCGGGACAGGTGCATCAAATACGTCCATTGACGATTTTTTTGATGTACCGTAAATGTCCCAGATAAATGTAATTTCGGCCGTTCTTGGTAGTGGTACCCTAACGCTACAATAGTTCTAGGGAGCCGGCTACACTGAAAGAACTGGAGATTTTGCGGGAGCAATCCGGAGAGTGGTTCCGTATGCGTTTTCTCCTTATGGAAATGGCTGGATACCGTTGTATGCATGGATTAGAGTCAGACAGAGTGTTCTGGAGTGTCTTGCAACGATGCCACCACTTCGTTTTTTTTTAAATCCTTATATCATAACGATAACTATCTCGCCTATCGCAAACCTATGTTGGGGTAGTTTTTTTTTACTTACCGTCCTGGAATACTCGCTCCACGTTGAGTCCATAGGTGGCGCAGGTTTCGTAGTACGTGCAACGCTTCAGGTCTTGCGCCAGTTTGCGGGCCCGGGCATCGTCAATTACGCGCGGTGACCGCTCGCTAATGGCATCTGGAAATTAATCACGGGGACAAAAAGGACGTGAGCCATCGAAGTACTAGATTCTGGTGTTCGTGCGATTACCTTGCGTCCCGACGAGAATGATCGGTATCTCGGTCGTGTTCCGATGGTGCGCTATCCGGTTGTAGTAGGTGTAGATCGCGTTGAAGCTGGACTCGTTCTCGAGACTGAACACGAATATAACCGCATCGACCCAGGCAGCAAACTGTAGTGTTGTGGAAGAGAACGAAGAGAAAAACGAGTTAGCAAACGTTCGGACCCCGCGGAACTATTAACGCCGTATTTTGAAGTTCAAAATTTAGGGTTGGCGACGACACTCCGGTGGATCCCATGCGCGATAAGCGGTTTTTTGCAAATTTTGCAACCACAATAACGGGATCGGCGGCAAGAGGGAAAACCTGAAAAGCTTCCTATTGCCCAATTGATTCGTCATGGTGAACCAATAAATCAGAACCAACTATACAAACACAATGTGTGGCGAGAGAGAGTCGGTCGGTGCGGCGCGCCGTTGTCTTCCATTTTTGAGTTTGCGATTTTGGTTTTCGCATCCTCCTAACCGGGCGGGCTGGGAAGAAAGGGGAAACTACATTTGGATTTCCAACCGCCTGTTGCCTGCGAGAAAAAGTGTCCGCAGCGAAAAAGGATATTTAAGAACAGAACGAAGTGTCGCTCTCTCCCAACACGAGGCGGGGTATCATCTTCCTGCGCGCGCGTTCAGTTTTCGGTCACGCTTGACATCCAGACACAAATCGGGGTTGGGTTTCTTTTTTTTATCGTGTTTTTGAGCCAAAACCAAAAACCAGGAACCCGAAAAACGCACCGCCACGAAGGTAGAGAGTACATTAAAAGTCGTTGTTTTGTCGTCACTATTAACTTATTGCTTCTCCAGCAGGGGTAAGCGGAGTCCAGCAGACCAGCGGCGGGCCCAGGGGTTGACAAGTTTTAGGCGAAAGTTATGAAACAGTACACCGCAGTCTCAAGCGCGCAGTCAGCTTGATTGATAACGTAAGATTTATGAGCGTGGCGAAATTTTTGAAAAGCCTTCATCTTCATGGGTTCGCCACGGGGAAGAAACCAACGCTAAAAACGGACCAAAAATCGAAAAAACACCGTCGTCGAGAAACAGGCGACGTCTCGTCTGGATGTCGTCGCACGTCTACGTTCTAATGAAGTCTCTCGACGGGACGGCACCAAGACTCGTACCCTTCAGTCGAAATGGAAAAAACAGCAAACGACTCAAAGGAAAGAAATTTCCCCATTCCCATTCTGGCCGTGGTTGGCAAACCGAGCAAACAGCAAACTTCCGGCGCTGTGTTCGGCCTGACCCCTAAATAGCGTCTTAAAACAATTCTCCAAATTGCGAACGCTTTTTTCGAAGGGGTCAAAACGAAGTATTTGGGCCAATAACGTCACCGGGAGCCCCAGCCAGCGGTAATTTCGGTAACCGAATGGAAAAGTAAACTCCGGATTTGGCGTCTGATGGTTAACGGTGTGAAGGGTTAAGAGCAGTCTTCCTTCATCTATTGGCCAGGCACCCCCCTGTGCTTCGCATTCCAAAGACCGCTGGAGGTTGGAGCACAGAAATAATGAACGAAATTTCGAGGGCACGGAAATGACTTATTTCTCGCGCTGATGAAACTCTGAACCCCAAACATTGGCCGGTCAGACATTGCACGGAACTTCCAACTGGGTTCAGATGTTGGTACGTTAGGAGCATTGCGAGTTGAATCCGCGTACTGCATAGTTTCGTTCCACCGAGGATAAAACATGCGGGAAGGAAAAGTTATGCTTCTTCGGTTGGAAGAGAAATTATGTTGCCGATCGATCGGTAGCAATCCGAACACAATGGCGCAGTACCGAAATCCAGTGATTTTTTTCCCCGTTTTCGGATTAAATGTACCAATAAACTTTGTAAAAGGTGGAAAATGGAATCGAACACTAAAACGAATGAAAGAACGAATTCCACCCCCCGGCGCACGTGCCCGCGCCCGGTGATGAGCTGTTTGTGTGCGCAAGTTGCACCACTAACGATGTCCTAATAGAGCTGTCAGCAACCGTCGTCTCCGAGCGCAACATTTTATGTGTTTGCTTTTTTTGTGGCCCAGAGCGAATGTAAGTCCACCCAACCCAACATAGAGAAAGAGAGTGGGATTCCGGGGAGAGGTGATCGAAAAACAAAAACAACGGAAAAGCCAACCCGTATTTCAGCCCCGGCCCGGGAAGTACCGGGAGGACCTCTTTTAATAGTACGCGGCGGCGCGCCGTGATTTAATTTATGGCGGGCGATTTTTCGACCAACATATCATCGCGGCCAGCGGGAGAGTGCGTCGTCGTGCACGGGGGGGGGGGGATTTGTACAAAAATTTCCAAAAACCGCCCAAAAAAAACAAAGTTTGTGACGTTTGGCAGCCCATTACGGAGGGGTGATCGCTAGAGAGAGAGAGCCGATACCGATGAAAGTGGAATTGAAAATGATGAATTTTCCTGGAACATTGCGTCGATTTTTCCAACTTAAATGATGACATTTGTCTTTGTCCGAAAAAGCAGACAATAAGGTGTGCCGGATATGAGAAGTCCCAACGCTTACTTTCATCGGACATCGGCAGCTGAGTTATGGACACTTTGGGAGCTGTTAGGTGCAAATGAAATCAGCTTTCCAAAACAAAACGCAACCCTCCATTACACCGTGACTACCACCATAATGACCCGGCCCGGGAGTCTGCGAACAACTTCAACGTCTGTGAAATTCGATGCTACGAATTCACTTCACTTCATGCACTTTCACGAGGGTTGGAACGCGTCCATGTGGCCGTTGGCACTGGTAAGGACTTTTAACGTGCTGCGGGCTGTCAACACACTTCTAAGCTTTTCTCTCTATCCGTACCGACTTCGGAACAAGCACAGCAAGTCAACCACGGTCGCGAACCAGTAGTAATGAACTGGAGTTATCGCCGAAACCACATACGACGGGACGCGAGTTGCTGGCGAAGCAGTTGCTCTATAGTCAGGATCTTACCACAGACGACAAAAAAAAAGGTTCTTCACAAGTCTGGGGATCCCTGGGGCGCAGGCGCAACCAACCAGCGTTTTGCGACATGTAGAGAAAAGGACGACAGAAAGCCATCAACAACACACACACACGCGCGAACCGGTACATGCTCGGCGTCTGGCATACCTTTCAGGGGCAGGGCCAGACCCATGCCAAAGGTAATCACACGGTACGAGTGGAGATGGAATTCGCGAGTGGCTTCGTCGTCTCGGAAGGTGAAACTCACTAGCAGAGTGCCGCGAAGGACGTCGACCCACGAAGGAATGTTGGTGGTCTACGCATCTCCACAGTCTCTGCAGATTCAGAAAAGACGGTTGGCCCTCTCGAGACACCTTAGTGGCCCACCGTGCCGTGTGCGCCAGAGCTCATCGAAATGGAAAGCGATCTAACGTCGTCGAGGTTGGTGTCATTTTTCTCCGGTTTCTTTCGTTGTTCCTTTTTTTTGTTCCGCATATGTGAAGCCGCCTGAAAGTTATGCAAACGGCACCACGGGACTCACTCACTACTGGTAGGAGGTGGTTGGCGGTCGACGCACCGTTTGCCGCCCAAGTTGGAGAAAAAGAAAAAAAACGGAAGCCATCCAGACCCGTAATTACCATTTCACTTCAATTTCGCCCGCGGGAGGACATCGCGGACACGAGACGCTCGGATGCAGGGGGTTTTGGTACGCCCGAGGCAGAGTGCTGACTTATGTAGGCAGTTCCTTCCTATGTGTCACCGCAGACAGGACCTACAGGAGGAGGGTGCGCACCCGGGGGGAAACTATGGTCGCTCTGGTGGTTCTGTGTGCATTATGAATTGGAGCGTTTGGCAACCAGAGCAAGGTTTTAATTTTTAATTGCCACATCCGAAGCACACACACACGAATGCTGCATGCGCTTCTGGAGTCTGGTTGCATTTGAATATTCCCCGATTCTTTGATTGAATTTGCGCCCGTTTCTTGTGTTTTTTCGTCGCTCCCTCCGTGGGCTTCGTGCCGACGTCTTCGTCTTCGACAAAACCCTCTGACGCATAAATGGAAAGGGCGTACGGCCGTGGTTTTGCCTTTGGTCCGGGAGTTGGGCTTTGCACCACGGACAGCGGGTGGCACTTCGGTTATCGCGGAGGACGTTTTGGCTTTGGACGTTTACAGCGCTTCTCGAGGGGACCCGTTGCTTTGCATTCCTTCGGGCTCAACTCGAGAGGTTGATGCAATTACAAAAAAGAGGCTGGTCCATTACTCGGTAGCCCTTTGGCAATAACCATTTGGAAAAAAGACCTCAAAAGGGAGTAATTAAATTATGGGTCTTAATTGAACGAAAACCGTAAAGCCGTAAATATCTTACACAACAAAAAAAATGTGCGTTTGTTAATTTCCACTCATTTTTGTCGGATGAAAACGAACCAAAACTACAACTTGCTACACTTTATTACCCCATTGGCAGTGAAATAGAGCGCGACAAATGCATAAACATGTAAGGCACCGCCGTGAGCCGCAACTCACAAGACGCAGCCGCCAAGGACCAGCCTCTCGCGTACATGATAAAACATCTTGGCTCAGACTCGGAGGCTCCCTGCTCATTAATGAAGCGATAAATAATCGAAACCGACGGCTCCGACCGGTGCAAGCAAGTAGAAGCCCTCGGCTTCGGCTTCGGAGGCTTCGAAGCCACGATGCAGAGCACGGCGCAAGACAACCGGAAAGCGGAAAAAAGGGCGGAAAGGACTCCATCTCGACTACCTTCCTCACTGGAGACTCCGCGCTGAAGCGACTTCCGTTCGGATCGGGATCGGAATCGCGATCGCACGAGAGCCGTCCCCCGAGAGAGAGCCGACACATTTACATTACAATCGTCATCAGATACGCGCCACACACACACACCGAAGGACACAACAGCGGATCGTTTGAGCCGCCGACTCGCCCGGAGTGTTGTCAGGCATCAGAAATCGGCAATTTATAACCAAACCCGGCCCTGATTTTTTGTTACTGATGCGATGGGAATAATGTATACCACTCTTCTGGCGGAACAGCGGAACGGAAGTGAGCACCCTGACGCCGGCTGGGTGCGCGCGGCTAAGGATCAATAAATCGTAAAATTGATACGAAAACAACCCATTAGACGCTCGGCGCTCCATGAGAGTGCATAAACCCGTAACGCGGCATCCAGAGGATCCTTTTTCTGCACGACGGCTAGGTAGCCGATCATTGGCACACTAATTAGCAATTCAAATCAGCAAGGGAGCGAAAAAACGGTCCGGTCTACGATTGCCCGCAACCCGCTCCGCTAACGGTTCTGCGCGCGAGAAGAAAGTCATTAAAGTGCAATAAATTGCAACAAACAACCCGAGTCCGTCCCCCGCTCGTCGTCCGCCGCTATCGATATCTTGATCGATACACCACCACCCATCACGGGCCCCTTTCGGTAGCATACCCCCGGCGCACCCTGAGGCCCTCTGGATTGTTGTCGGTCCACACAGATGCATCGGCGGGGTTGCAGAATGCACCCAATTATGCACGCACGCAGCATGCAGCACAGTAATATGCAAATTTGCGTGTACTTCCCCCGCGGGCCCGCCGTTCACCGAGGTTCGGTTGGATCTGATATGGGTTCTTGGCCTGCTCGGAGCATAGATTATGCGCCGGTGGCTTGTGCGCGGCTCAGCATTAACGGGATATTCGCGAGAATCGCGCGTCGATGATTTGTCGATGAGCGAGCGATGATTGAGCTGCGGGTGACGCGGGGTTTTCGGGCAGGGTGGCAACAATTAGGTTGCAATAATGTTTCATTATTTAATGCGCACCGCGTAACCCGCCGTGCTATAGGGGTGTGTGCGTTGCAAGGAGTTATGCGCGGCGGCGTAAGGGGGAAGTTGCGATGCGGCGCTGCGCGATTGTTTTGATTCTAAAGGCTTTTAATTGTTGGCTCGATTGTGGACACAATTGTGAATGGGAGTACCCCCGCCGACACAGCTGTCTCGGGTTTATCGCGAATTTTTTTTTCGGAAGCGTAAATTTGCAAGCGCATTCGAAATATCAGCATGATACACCCTTTTTCCGCGTTACGCCAATGCAGCCACCCATTGTAAAGGACGCAACACGACCGTTGGCTGTTTGGCGTTGAAAGACTGTCGACATCTTGAAGGGGCTTGGCGCCAAAATTGGGCTCTCGAAAGTTTGCTGCCCACACGTCATGAAGTCATCGGCGCGCCACTTGACGAGGCAGATCCGAAAACGAAAGCTTCGAGTGATGCTTGGAGCACCCTTGAGGCGGGACACCCAAAAAACCTGAAGAGGCGCCACCAGAGCGCCATGGCCTATGGTAGTAACACGCAGTCGGTCAGTCGCAGTGCCTCATCAACATTTACATTTATTTAATTCAAAATATCAGGTTGTTCAATAAGTTCGTAGCCTCGATAACAGATGGTGCTACTGTGAGACTAATTGTTTTGTTATGTTTGTACACTGTTCATATGAACGTATGTGAAGTTTCATTTCAATCGCTCACATAATGTTTTTTACAAGTCATTTAGTATCGACGCTTCGAAGAATTTTTTTCAATGAAACAAATCAAGTCTCGTGCAGTGATTGAATTTTTATTTTTGGAAGGTTTAGTAGGAAAGGCAAATTATAAACGAATGTTGAAAGTGTATAAGGACTCTTCGCCTTCAATTAGGGGGTTAAAAGGGGGTTTCTGAGTTCAAACTTGGTCGTACTAGCCTTCAAGACGATCGATGTCAAAAACGTAAAAAAAAGACACAACATCGGAAATCGTAGAAAAAATACAGGATGTTGTATTGGAAATTGTCGAATCACTGAATGAGATTTAGTATAAGGCCTAGCCATCTCATTGCGCAGTATGAGCAATCTTTGGACTGAAGTATTGGGTTCCTGAAAGCTGTTTGCAAAATTTGTACCGCATTCGCTGAAAATGGAACAAAACCGCATTCGAATGCAAGGTTCTCGGCAACATTTTGAGCCTTTTCGAAAGGATAAAGTGGATTTTGTGCATTGAATCATCACTGTGGATGAGGCTTGGGCCTCTCACCATGATACTGAATCAAAACAAACAGCTAAAGCAACAGGAGAAGAAAAATATCATTTTTCTTCGGTACAATGTACCTTGACACAAGAGCATTTTGAAAATGGCAAAAATCCATGAATTAAAGATTGAATTGTTGGAGCATATACCATATTCACTAGATTTGACCCCTAGCGGCTTCAATCTATTTTTAGACATAAAAAATGGCGTGGAAAGCGTTTTTCATCAAATGATGACGTCATAACAGCTGAGGAAGCGTATTTTGAAGCCCTTCCAGTTTTTCACTATAGGGATGGAATTTATAAATTGGAGTCTCCTAGGAACAAGTGCATTGCTGTTAAGGAAGTCCATACTGAATAATCAAGTGTATTTCAAACCATAAAAATGTGTTTTTCTGACCGATGACGAACTTATTGAACAGCCTAGTAATCTTACGTAAGTTTTGGTCCATCACTGGGATACTAAATCGGAATCGTGGTTTTTGTGACTCAGGGTACAACACCAACTCTTCTCCGGTTCACAAGCCGGGCTAGAGTCAATGCTTTACGGTCAGTAACGTTTCTTGGCCAGCATGCCACAGAGAGTTCCACAGGAACGGACCAAATTGATTGGCAAATTTAATTAAAAGCTCCTGTGTTCCGCAAGCATCCGAACATCAGACACGCGCATCCGGCTATCGTCGTGCCCGGTCAGAGGTCAGTGGCAGTAAAGTGTGTCAACTAACTGTGTCGGGTGTGGTAGAGGTCAATACCTGAACACACACGTCACATCCGTTAGGTCGTGGACCCGGGGGAATCGCGAGCCGCCCGCGAAAGCATCATTTACTACTTCACATATTTTATGATGATTGCTGGACCGAAACCCCATAGCACACACACACACCGATGAGCGCCGAACCTCAACAAGAGGGAGTTGTATCCCTGTCCCTGTTCTACTCGTGCCTCAACTCACCTGAATCTCCGGCGGACCACCTTCGTCCCGTATTAACAGCAGGTAGCTCTGATTGTCGATCTGAATTTCCTTCTTGAAGCGGCCACCCTCGGGCGATTCCTCCTGCATGTACGACCCGGTCAGATAGCGGTGGACCAGCGCCGATTTGCCCGAGCTGAGACTGCCGACGATACCGAGCCGGATGTCCGGCACGGATCGTGAGATCGTCCACTCCTGGCTGTTGACGAACGAATCTGCAACGCAAAAGTATAAAGAATTCGCAGAAAGATTAATAATAAGAAAACCGGTTGTTCTCCCAGAAAAGTGTTAATGAAACTTTTTTGAACGAGCGCGCGACGCGAGCAAACTAATCCTATTTTGTGACAGCGCGGCTTTGCATTTCATTTGGTTCAACGTAATCAACCAACAAAAAAAAATACGAAGGAGAAAAGTTTTGCATAATAGAGTATCTTCCCAACCGAAGAGGTCAGCTCGCTACGGCTTTTTTGCTAGGTCCGCGCACCACGCTTCAAGGGTTTCATTAACACTTCTTTTCAAGTGTCAATCTCGAAAATTTCGCACCATTCACAGCCCGACGACGCACGACACAATCCGCGCGCCAAAGTTTTCTTAAGAACAGGATAATAGAGCCATTCTCGCCAGCCGGCCGGCCGGCCGGCAAAGGGGAAGTGTGGCCGGCATTTCCCCTGACCGTGATTGGTCAGCAGGAAGAGTTGAAGATCGGGAAGGATGTCGTTCGGCTTTTTTTTTGTTTTTCGGGCCGAAAACGAGAAAACGAAAACGGAATTAGATCTCATCAAAATGTCATTTTTCGGTGACATTCCGGCCAGTTGGCATTCTATTGTTGGTTCTGCAAATTCAAAGCCCCTCTCCGTTTTTCGTCGTTTTTTTCTTGTGCCACTCGGGCCGCGGCGTAAATCTGCTTGTAGTTAATCAAAGAAGGATTATGTTTTGATGCTCGCTGAATTCCGCGTCCATGTTCTACATGGACGACCGCGTCAACACGGCGCCACGAGAGGCATAGGCATTGGCTTTGGTTGGGTGCTGCTGCGTTGAACTTCAACTTTTGACGAATTGTGTCACGCGAGGTGTTGAATAGTGTAGCTCTCCAGGTGGGCTCAACAGCGCGAGGGCTACTTTATACCTCGAGTTCATGAAGCAGAACCCGATTCGATCTGGTTTGCTCGGTGAAGATCATCATTATCATCCAACATGCTGTCTGTTATGTTTCGCTTGGTTTTTCGGTTCTTCGGTCTTGGTCATACAAAAACGATGACAGGACTTGTGGATTGCCTAAGGTTGATGCTTACGGATGGCAGGCTTTTTACCGTTTGAGAAAACGGTGATCCAAAAAAATGACACAATTTTCAAAACTTTTCCATCGATCAATCAATGGATAAATTTAAAAAAGACTGACACTCTCCGATACATTCAAAGTCTTGAAGCTTCTTACATCGGCCGGAGCCCGGCTGGCGACAAAAGGAATGGTGATTGATGGCGAAAAGATTAGCCTCTCGGGCTTCATACCGATTGCTAGCGGTACCCGAATTCGGACACCATCTCAATTTCGGATGAAACGGAGCAGCGAAACACCGGACTGATTGATGTCATTTATCTAACTTATTCGTTCTGCCAAGAGCCACAAAAAAGCAGGAAAAGAAAACAGATCCCGTTTCCAGGACCGGAGCAGCAGCAGCGTATGCAAAAAACAAAATGTCCTGGACGGTAACGCGCGCACGGATGAAAGGAGTCAAATCAGAAACACCGGTAACAAACCAACAGAACTAACCAAAACCACACACCATCGGCCACCATATTGTGAGGGGCCTTGCCGCGCCTGTGCGCCTTGAATGCACATTTGCATCTTGATTGATGGCTGTCGCACCTCCTGGTAGGCCAGCCGGGCCACCGGTCTTGCATTTCGTCACCTATTGCGCCATCCAGCTGGAAGGTGGCGCACCGATGGCGTTCTGGAAGCGAAGAAGACGGCACACCGACCGACAGGCCGCTTCTTGGCAAGATTGATTGCATGTAAATTAACACCATTTAAGCGGAGCGATTCCGGAGGAGGCATTGCATCGGGAAAGGGTTCGCTCCCATTTGCCGGCCCCGTGAGAACCCGACCCGTCCGTCCGTTCTGCCGTGAGGTTCTTATTTTGGGGCACAGAAAATCCGGAACCGTTCCGGAGGCTGCTGTGCCGATGCGTGTGTCCCAAGCAAATTAGTTGACGCTTTTAATCTTTGAATTAATCATCGAGTCATTTGTCTCCTGGGGCGACGGGGGAGATTAATGTTACGCGCGTCTTACGGGAGAGGCGCCCTTTCGGCTTATGTTACGGGCAGGGCTCTGTTGGCACAACCTATCACAGGGGGGTGTGATCTTTGTGCCCCGCCGGGGGCTAGGTGAGCGTAATCTTTTGAGCCCCTAACTAGCGATGAAGTTTCGAAACCAAAACCGAGAAAAAAAAATCAGAAGCATCAACGTGAAAAGTTGCAAAATGTCCGTCAATTTTCGTCTCGTTGATGAAACATCTTCCGTACGTGACATGCACAGGTTCAAAAACTTCCTCTGTTGTGATTATTCGATTGCGCAACAGAAACAGCAAAACGGTTAGGAAGAAAAGTAGTACGTCAAAACCATCACTCCAAAAACTTCGATTGGTTTTGAACGATCGATTAGATTCGCCCAACAAAAAAAAAACATGCCGTCAAGGCATCTCCCTAAACAGCTAAAATCGAGATTTATAGGGCATCGCGTAATTTCGTTGGCATAATTTCAGTTTTCGACCCTCGGTCCTCCATGCTCGGTTTGCTGTTGTGACCTGGATGAACGGAATTTATGTTGCAATACTTTCACGGACTTCGTGCCCATAAGGGATGCGTGCCCCAATGCGGAGAATTAAACTAAATTGCTTTCGCCCCGAGCATTGATGTGTATGAAAGGTTCGATTTTTCGAACCCCAAAACACGGGCTGATTGATAGCACAACGTGCTAGTTTTGATGGATTGAGAATAAAATAAAGCCAACAATCGACGCGAGAAGGTAGACAGGCAAATTGCGTTTGCATAATTCCACGACGAACAAACGGACGCCCACCAGATTATCGAACCGACAGCGAACCGATCGAGAGTGTGATGATTCTATTTCTATGATAATGGGAGCATAAATTTGAATACCAGCTCCAGTTTTTTATGTGGTTTCTAGAGTCCGTGTGGGACGTTGCCATCCTGTCCTCGAATGGAATGCAAAACCATCTGACCGCAAGAATGTGCGTTTCGCATTTTGAAGATAAATTGGCGACAGTGGAAATTAAGCGTGGCGCCGAAGAATAATGTGTCCTATGTCTGGACGAACAGCGCGACCTTCTGCGTTGAGCGAATGGACACATTTTCCGGACTTCGTTTCTTGAAACGTGCCATCACACAACATGCAATTGGAAGCATGATAAAATCGAACATGTTACCCACCCACGAACACGGACGTCTCGAAACGCCCGCAATAAACATCGAAACTTGTAACGCAACAGCCGATTCTTTGTCCAGCCTGGGTAACCATTAATTTTGCCACATAAAGACCAACTTTACAATGTTTTGACCGCACTACTACGGTGGCGGCACGCCGTTTCATAATTGCCACGAGCCAACCCGCGTCGTGGCTAATGAGCCACAACATTATCATGTTAAAGTGCCCCCGAAAGACTACACGGTTGCAGTTCGTCGTCGTCGTCGCCACCGAGAGGTTTCACTTTCGACGGTGACCCGATTTCGGGACGATTTTTAGCGCTTGTTTGCTTCGAGGGGAGTAAGACGATTACGATTACGTCGGCCGCCGGGCGGCAAATCGGTTGGCAACACTCTGCCGCACTTCATTACGCTCCGACGAAGCGAAGAGCATAAAGCAAGGGGAGCATAGAATGGTGACGCAACACCGTCTGTGGGAGGTGTTGTTCCCCATGGGTGGTCCTCCCCTCGAGAGAAACCTACAAATTTGTCCATTTTTAACACCAACTATAAACAAGGAACTGTGTCATGTAGCAAGTGGCAGCATATTTCGAACCGCTCGGGCCGTTTGGTGGAGCCAGCCGCTCCCGATGATGACGACGGCCGTAAATTACGATGTCAAATGGTTCAAACAAATCATTTACACCTCCCGAGCGTAGCGCAGTCGCCATACATATCCGCAGTGCGCGAACAAGACGCTTCACCACCGGCAGCAGCGCGCGGCAAGATTTGTTGCAGCTCGCCATTTTTCACTTTCAGTTTCCTCCCTCCGTTATCATCGGTCATCATCTTCATGCGCGTCGTGCCCGGAATGCACTTGGGCTGGCGGCACATGTTGCACACACCTTGAAGGCGGGCGGCGGTCCATTTCTCTCGACTTGACGACAACAAACATCCGCATTACGTTGGCACTAATTTCCAACGGGTCTAGTGCGGAGCCAACGCCACTAAACGAAGCCAAAAAAGGGGCGGAAGACAACCGGCACCATTCCGGACGCCATTCGCAATTGCCACTCAGTCGAGGAGGTCGTAAAACGAATGAAATTTGTCGCATTCCCATCGCACAAGAGAGAGCCGCGGTCCAGGCGCCACCAAAAGCCGGCCAGCGGGCCAGCAGGAGCAGCGAAAGCCGCGGGGGCCACTCCCAAGCGCAGCAAGAAATGCGCATTGTGATGGGTTTCGAGTGTCCAAAAATATCTCTGACTAATGCCATTCGCGCAGCAAGGCGCAATGGTGTTGGCGAGAGATCAACCTAATCAAGCCCACGCCGGGCGTAGATGATGCGTCCCAAAGTATGGGAACTAATGAGTGATCACCACGTTTGTGCGCTAAGGACTTTTCACAACTATATTTACTAATTTAAGGCTGGGGAAAAAGTAATCCATTATTTGTGGGTGAAATTCAAAACTGTATTTAAGATACTTTCCATGGTCCGATTTACGTCAAATATGTACAGTTTTGTTGGAAAATTTGTTGTCTTTTCAAAGGTAGTATCATCAATGCCTCTATCATAAAAGTCTTGGTCGCCATTGGCGAAAAATTCTAGCAATCTTTTTTCACAATCCTTTTTTGATCTCAAGTTTTCACATCACTCAGAAAATGTTGTAATGGACGAAAAAGGTGCTAATCGCTTGGTGCAAGGTCCGGACTATACGGTGGATACATTGAAACTTCCCAACCAAGCTCCCGGACTTTCTTTGAGTCACAAAAACGTACGTGACATTTCGTTTTCCTGATGGAACACAAAACCTCTTCCGTTGGCCGATTCTGGTAATTTCTGGTCGATTGCTAGCTTCGAACGGTTCAGTAATTGAAGGTAGAGATCTGAATTCAGCGGTTGACCACACGGAAGCAACTCATAATAAACGATTCCTTTCAAGTCCCACCATATACTCAGTAGATCCTTTCTGGATCCCAGGACTCAGGTTGACCACCGGTTAAGCTACTTCACCACGCTTAGACCACAACCGATTTCACACAATATTGTCGTAAGTGACCCATTTCTCATCCCCAGTACCCATCCGATTCAGAAATGGTTCGATTCCATTGCGTTTGGCCAAAATTACGCAAATGAAAGTTCGAGCCATCATGTTTTATGGTGTAAACAGCGTGAAGCTCAAACATCGAGCCTCTTTATGAATCCAGCTTTGTGCAAATGGCTTAATTCTGTTTGGTAGTAAATCTGCAGGTCCTGGTCGATGCTCTGATTACTAACATGCCGATCAACTTTGATTATTTCCGTGATTTTATCGAAATTTTCGATGACGTGTTTGCCTAGGCTTTAACATTAAAAATAACTGAAACACCCTTGTTAACACCCTGTAACTCACAAAAGAATGGAACAAACAAAAAACAATGAAAGTATTTTTCCAAGTGTAAAGTTTAAGTGTATCAGTATCAGTTAAAACGAGCCTAAACTTGCAACTGTACGATCGATACTTAACGAGATATCGATCACTAGGCATCTACCGTGAAAATAATGGACTTCTTTTTAGACTACCTAATATATAAATTTAAAAAATGGTATATTAGGATTTAAACAAATCTTATTCCATCATTGTAATCGGTTAGATCCTGAAGTTAGAAACCTCTATTGTAAGAAGAATGTGTAACGGATTCTTGTTGCACTCTAGAGATCCTCCGCCCGACAGCCCGGCTAGCTCAGTCGGTAGAGCATGAGACTCTTAATCTCAGGGTCGTGGGTTCGAGCCCCACGTTGGGCGTTTCAAACTGTATTTTTTGGTGCTTGTACCGAATTTTTTTTTAGATTTGGAGTTGGTGTTTTGTTGTGCTTTGACGGAAACATTCTGCTGCTTTTTTTAATTCTAATATCATTCTTATGCGCATGATCGTTTGATGTAGTTCCGTTTTGTGTTCCGCCCGGTATAGCGATCCTGATAAACCTGGAAATCTTGAATCTGTCCAACAACCAAATCGTGGAACTGCCGCTGTCTTTATCGTCGATGCCGAAGCCCCGAATAAATAATGGATTACTTTTTCCCCAGCCTTATATTTGCTGCTTTATGATCGCGATCCCGTCAGGTTGGTCTGCTGTTAAGTGACGTTGAGAAGCAAACGTCAGCGATACCCGCTGTCCGTGTCTTGGACACGACGGACAAACATGTTTTTGGCCGCCACATTCCGTCAACAATCAAGATTAGCTTCCCCAGAGGGACAGCTTGTTGAATATTGAACAGGAAGTACCGGTCACCGGCGGGTGACCTTGTGCCGTGACTCCAATAGACCGGAAAGTGGTACCACCCCGAAACAGGCAGGCAGGCAGGCAGGCAGGTGGCATACCGGTGTAAAAGGAGGCGTACCCATCAAAAAACTAATTGAAAATAATGAAGCGGAAAATGCTTCCGCCACATCCGGAGCGATTGGACTCCGCGCGCATGCTTCATGCTTCTTTCTTCGGAGCGTCGCCTCGGCCTTTTTCGAGGCTCTCTGCCCGCCAGCCGCACACCGGACTTGGGGGCCGACGACCAAGAAAATGTTATTACTATTTTGGTTATTTCGCTCGGTTTGTTGTGTCTGCGGGTGATGAGCGCGCGTTGCGCCAGTTTTCCACACTTTTACGCTCTGATGGCTCGCGGGCACCGGAGACCGTAGAACGGAGGCCGTGGGTGCTGCTGCGGCCGAAAGGGAGAAACACGGCGGAAATGAACTTCCCCTCGGCTCGATTATGCGCTCATTTCCATAGCAAAGAAGGCATTTTGAAGCTCGCGGGCATTTGTTCCTTGGCTTGTGTTTTTTGTCTGAATTATTTCGGCGAGGGCGTTTGATTTCTGATCGGTGCATATACTTATATTCCATCACTTCCGTTTCCGTTACGCCGTGGGGCCATCTTTCCTGCCCCTCCAAACCCCCTCAACACACCGGTGGTGGTGACCCACCATCCATCAACACATTCTCTCGCCGGCATCGCCGCATCTTGGTGGAATAAATTAATTAAACATGCAGAACTTGGATGGGCCCGACAGCGAGAACATTTCCGTTTTTTGGGCGACGACGAGCTGCTGCCGATTTGACTACCGCCGAGACAGGCTGCGGCGCCCTCAAGTGCACCAAGGGGTCGCAACATAATTATGTTGCCGATTGTTAACGCACCACCGAAGCCGAAAGTTCTTCCGAGAACCCTTCTTTTTGGCTGGTCGGCGGAGCTCTTTTGCCAGATATCATTGCCCCCCCCGGGGGAGGTTGGAATTGTGTGTGTCTCGGGGGTCGCATCAAGCGTAGCGTGAAAAGTCTCGAGGTTCCAGAAATCATCCGCAATAGGGCCGTCTGAGGGCCCTAAATGAACCACCGAGCGAGCCGCCAAGTGTATAATCATTGGGAGCATTTTACGACCCGTTTGTTAGTGTAAATCTTCTCTAAACTGCGGCTACGCTGCTTGCTGCTCCTTTCCGAGACGCCCGAAATGATGATTTTAGTCGAATTGCCCACCGGTGGCCACTTGCCGTGAGGGGTTAACGAACGCTTCGAAACGTGGACTCCCGTAGGTGATGAGCATTAGATTGGGAAAGGGCGGGCAGTAGGTTTCCTGTCCGCGTTTGGCGGGGGGCGCTCATTGTGATTTCGAAGACGCACCATGTTGAGTTGCTTTCAGCGAATAGATGATTTGGCCGCGATGCTTCCCTTGTGTCATAGAGCCTGAGAGAAGCACCGCCACAGGAAACGCTATTTAATATTCATAAAAGTATCAGCCATTGTATAGTGCTTCATGTCTCGAACACCTGTTGTTGTGGCTCTGTAGCTCGAGGCTTCGATAATCTAACCACTTCCATGATTGTAGCCTTCTTCAACGGCTCGCATTCGGCTCTCCCCTATCATCCGGCTAAGGTGCTTAGGCGTATTGAGGTGTCTTGTGATGGAGGCTACAAACTACACATAAAAAAGATATCTTAAACGGATAAAAAATGGCTACCTCCGAATAGAGCACTCGTTCAGAAGCCCTTTGCCCTTAGAAGATATTGGCGAACTTTCCACGTCGAAGAAGGGCGGACACATTCGAGGCTAGTTAAGGAAAAACGCTTAAAATATCTTGAAGAATAATCCAAGCAAACCATTTTTATATTTTCTCGCACCTTTAATCCTCTTAGCGAAGTGAGCGAAAGAAAAAAAAGTTGTCCCTGCATCGTGCAATGCTCCGTCCCCGGTGCGCCGCCAGCACAGGAAATTACGAATCAGTTACAGTTCTGTGCATCTCAACCGAGGGGGTTGCTGCGCTGCGGTTAAGTGGCAGGATCCTTCAAACTAACCGCAAACGCGCCCTCTCTTAAGATATCCATATTTTCCCGGGTTTCGCATTCAGATTGTTCCACGGCAACGGTTTCACGAAGCCCCGCCATATTACTTATGCAACAATTCTCTCTTATGCGCCGCAGCTGGAGAGAGCAAACGGAAAGGGCCACTTTCGCCCGTTCCGGCAGAGGTTACTCGAGTGCAGTAATCCGCCTTCGAACCGATGCATTCCGGGGCTCGTTAGTGTTGTGGCTTCGGATAAATCAATTAGTAGAGCTCGACAAATGGTGCGCACGTGAGTCTGGCGTAACGTGACCGACTGACAGCCATCGATCGAACCCACGCGCGCGTTTCACTATCCTTCGAAAAAGCCTCAGCTCACCGGCGAGTTGGAAAATCGATTAAACACAGACCACCCCGAAGTGCGTGGTCGAGGTTTGTGGCTTGGCGGATTACCACCCCATTTGTGCAGGCAGCAAATGTCATTGTGTGCGGTGGAGGAACTCCGCCGCGATCGCGATTAAGACCCGGCAAGACAAATTGCAAAACATACCCCGGTGCTGGCGCGGGCAATAGCATAATTACTCTGCACGTTTCGCTACCAATTTCCATTTGCGTCGAGAGTTCGATAATCGATTCTCGTACGCGCGCGCCGTTTGATGTTGCAGCCCGCCGGGTAACCGCGGCGCAGTCACCGGTCGGCCTGAAACAATCAGTTAACATCCAGTTCGTTCCAGTTGGAATGCAATTACACATCGATTATGCTGCGAGCGTAGGCAAAGCGTACCGCCGGATCGACTGGGAATCCATTTTCCATCGTAACATCGCCACCCGCAGGTCTTGGGCGGAAATAACCAACAACAGTTTCATTAATCTTAGCCACAGCATCGTTCTCGTATTGCGAAAAGTGCACATCTCACATGCTCCAGCATATTGCCATTCCCTTCTGGCCCTGTTATGATGGCAACCTTTTGCCCAGCGGCCAAAGGTCTTAATTTTACAGGAAACAAACAATGTGTGTTCACCCTTTGGCACGGGCCCGGTGTGTGCAAATGAAGATATCCGATCGAAGTTTGTTGCCGATTTCCGTTCGGCTCGCTGTTAAGATTTGTTTGCCTTCGAGTGAGCCGAAGAAAAATGGCTGCAACTGGAACGTGTGTATGAAAAACGATCCTCGCGACAGAAGCTCGAACACGTGGGCTGAAAAGTCCCGGAGCTAGCACATAGATGGTGCTAGTCTTTTCGTCATTCTCCGCTTTTTCAGTTAGTGCTAACCATCCAAAGAAAGCTGTTAAAATTTCATGATATTTTACTCATAAGTTTGTGAGTTCCTGGTTAACAGTGACACTAATTTTGTTATTTTCAAAACAATAGTTCAAAAACAATTTCGTGTTTCAATTTTACACCGCTTCTTGATGTTGTAAAGACTCTGCTCTATCAGAAACAACAATAAAACGTTGGTTTGCAGATTTTAAACGTGGTCGTAGAAACACCGATGATGCAAAAAGCTGTTCGCAAACCTCGACAAATGTTTAAGAAATTTCGCTCGAATGAAGAGATGATTGTTGAAGCCGTGGCCTATTTTGATGCAGAACTTTTTTGCCTCAAAGTAGGCGATATAACAGTGGCATTAAAATGTTCCAGCGGCGCTGGAAAGATTGTGTTACTCTGGCTGGAGACTCCGAATAAAACTAATTTTAAACAATAAAAAACTAATTGTCTTTACTAGGGCCGGAACTTTTCGGCCCATGCGTTACTACATATCGTGACTTCGTTTCTTGGTTGCAGTAAACAGAACAAACAGCTGTTCTTTCCGGGAAACAAATATTGCAATTTTATCTTCCGGCCATGCTACCGTTCACTGGTGGCTGTGAGTGGAGAAATAGTTATTACGATCATCAGATCAGTGGCAACGTAACACAAATGCCCGTGCTGGTGAGCGGAGGAGGATATGCCGGCCGTACGGTAGAGACTTTTGTTATGACGTTCGATGCGGAATTTCATAACAAAACTCGGAAAGACAAACATATTCGCGCTCTGCACAAACACCGGGACCGTCTTGGAAGAAAGGGCACGAAGAAGAAGCGAAAGTGAAATTCCCCGATCTTCCGAAAAATAATCGAACCACGTCCCGAGCCTTCGTCCCAGGCGCACAGTTTGTTTGCGAGAAAACTTTCCCGATTCAATATTTATCTTTGCGCCCCCTCTGCGCCCGAGTTCACCCGGTGATTGGAAATACTTTACCGAGAGTCCTGTGACGCCTCAAGCGGGTTCCACAGGGTTCCTTCTTGCGCACAGGCTTCGCTTTTTATTCCGGAGCCTGAACTGCAACTGCATTCGAGCACTGCAAGACGAAAACAGGTCACCAGCAGAAGCCCGGCTTGAAAGGTGTTCTTTGGGCACGAGACAACAACGGCGTCAAAGGACGTGCAATCCAACGTACGGCAGCCAATATTTCACCCGTGTGCACACCCTCGCGCAAATAGGACAGATGAGTTAAAGAAGAAAAAAAACCGGGAGAAGAATAGCTTTCAATTTTACGAACAATTTCTTGCTTCTTCCACACCATATCGGAAGGAAGGATTCGATTTTTGGTTCGAGTTCCTCTTCCAGCACACGGTTTCAGCCATTCGCCGACCACCCTCCCGGCCTGACGAAGATCAGGAGAATGGAACGATCCCGCACGGAGAAAGGTCCTGTGTGTGGCGCAATGTTTGCTCCAGATTGCCTCGGAAAACGGATCAATAGTGCTCGGCAAACAACGGGAGCAATCTGTCCGGAAGGCCGGAGAAGGTCACACCGACCAGCTGCCGGATTGATGTGCATCCCCCTAGTGTGTGTGTGTTTGTTCTAGAAGAAAGTCCTCGGTCCCGCTTGTCCCGCGTCGCCCTTACCTCCCTCGCCGAACGAGGGTAGGCAGTACTATCCTTTCCTGCGGTGCGTCGCCCATGGGCGGCCCATAAGTTAAGGAAAACGAATAAATCCGTTGCATAAGCTGATGAAGAAGCATTCTTCCGCATTCGTCTAACCCTGACCCGGCGGATGGCGGTCCGATTTTGCTCCAGATCCGTCCGGTTCACACAAGCACACAAAAGTCTAGGCGCACCTCTACTGTCCTGCTGTCGCTAATTACGATCCGATTGTGTCCAGGGAAAGAACCCAAACGGAGAGTGTGTCCGAGAGAGGAAAGATTCCCACACAACGGACAGGACACTTTTGCGTCTTTCTTGTCATCTCATGCTGCTGCTGCCGGTCTCCGAATCACGGCGGCACCACACCCGATGACTGGACGAAATCCTGGTTCATAACGTGGTCCCGTGGTCAGTGGCGTGGCGTACTGGAAAGGAATTGAACAATTTCGCTCAATTTAACGAGCATTCGACACGCGCAAAAACCGGTAAAGGAGTTGGCGCGGTGCAGCGATGGATCCCGGTAAGGGTTCGTGAGAAAGGATGTTCGACGGATTAGTTCCGAGGAAAGTCACCGCCGGCCGTTGCCTCGATACAATTGCTTAGTTACAGTTGATTGGAAGCAGGTTTCGACCATCAGCAGAGAGGCCGCTGATTGGAAACGGGTTCATCTCGGTAATCTAGCGCAGAGGAGCCTATAGGCTTAAGAGTGACGCGGCAAAGGGGCGTGAGATGGTGTGCTTGAAGTGTACGTTGCGCCAGATTCTAGCAAGTGATCTCCATTCCATTTGTGTCCTTTTTGAAATTCATTCGACAGTGTTTCGCATCCGGATTCGCAACTGGGCGGAGCGCAGATTTCGGCCCGAACTAGAGCCCAGCTTCTTGCAGTCAAATTGCGCCAAACCCGTTTCGCCGTTCCATTTTTCTTCCATCGACTCTCAACCGTCCCCGCCAAACATCCGGCGGGAGAGGTTGGTTTAAAGAGTTATGCGCCGAAAACGGATCCTCGGGCAAAACAAAAACGCGAACCGAGAAGGACGACTCGGTCGATGCCTTCCTTCGCGGGCGCGCCGCTCCATATTAGGCAGAGAGGACATGCCGCCGTGCGCTCGGCATAATAAATATGTAGCATACGGTTTTGCATAAACTAGGGCGCTTGCACACTTGCATAACAATGGGCCCGGGGTTTGGTTGGAGAGGCTAGAAGCAACAAAAAAAAACTATAATAAGTTCTTAAAGTACGCGAAAGAATGAGAGATGGATAGAGGTGAACGGCATATCTTTCCGTCGTTACCCGTCCGAAAATGTGCGGCTCGGCTTTAAGCTTCTCTTTTCGCAATCGCCTTATCCTTTGCCTAAAGGCAGCGTCGTCGTGCGTCGTGCGTCGTTTCGGGTTGCTTTCGGGACTCGTTGGCCGATCCTTTTCCTTCCTCCGTCATCTTCCTCTTGCTCCTTGCTTCCGAGGAGTTGTTACGTTCCACACCTTCTGGCGCGGCCTTTTGCCAAAAGTAGGGTGCGCGCCGACGACCTCTGGCGGATCAGCCGAAAGACCTCAGTACACAGACTGTGTGTAACTGATGTCAGGCTGGCGATAGGATTGCTGTTTGCTGTTTGCTGTTTGCTGATAATGTTGTGTTTTTCCAGCATCGTCTTACAAGCGATACAACAGAGAGCTGGCGTTATTATTCATTGCCAAAAAGCTAGTGCGCTGCGACGGGAACGCGGCAAAAGCAGGAGAGACCCGCGCCGCACCGGTAACCAGACACGGGAAGGAAGCAAAAGGAAGTGTCCCGCCGGAGCAAGCGGGGAAGCACAAACATAAGTATCGCTGACACAAGAGTCGCGCTCGCTGGCTCGTCACGGGAAGCGAAAAAAAGGACATTGTTGCATGTCGGTCGGTCCCGGGCAATGAAAGGCGACGTTCGGCCCCATACTGGACCGCGTCGCCTTTTCGCCGGTACCGGACATGGTGTCCTGCTGGGTGGTACGGGCCATTTTGCAGCTTCTCAGCGCGCCTCTTACGCCGCGCAGCAGGAGTTGGCGCAATTCCATTAGCCTTTTGAAGATCCCCTGTTGGAGTTGGACCAGGAGCGCTAATTCAGGTGACAAATTTGAGGCCGCGATACTTAGCGTCTTACGGCTGCTGCTGCTGAGTAACACTTCCCGCCGCCAGCCGCCGAAGGGCGTGTTCCGGTTCCGGATCGCCGTTAATTGTTGTGTGGCCTCCGGGGAACCTTTTTCGATTGCGAAGTGTTTTGTGGCACCTCATAGCGTTCCGATACAGGTTCTTTTGGTCAAGTTGTCCCCCGCTGGGACCACTCGTGACAATGGACAGTGTGCCGTGGTCAGTGTTAGGGGAATGCTGCGTCTGTCTGTATATGCCTTGCCATCTGGCTGTTTCGCGTACAACGTAAGCCTCGCGCAGCATTACTTTATCCTCCAGTTTCATTCAGTGTTGCCAAACTTACCTGGAAATAGTACAAAAAAAGAGAGAAAGGAATCATTAATAAAGATTGCCCTCAAACAACCTATAAATCAAAACATTTGGCCAGATCACGATACACCCCTGGAGGAAAGCCCCTGACTAGTTGTACCCCACACAAGGTTCGTTGGTCTTCTGGTCTGGTCCCATTCATCAACGGTAATGAATTCGTCTTGGTCGGTAAGGATTCGCGAAACCCAACGCGAATGCCCAGCGGAGTCCTGTCTGACTTCTGGTTTCGGTATCGTTTCTATTGCTTCTAACATTCTGCCGGTTCAAAGATGACCAAGCGCCCGGTGCCCGGACAAGACCGTGTAGTGTAGTGTGTGGCAAGTTTGGCAAACCCCGTCGTAATGGTTCACAATTTAACGCATCTTTAGCGGCACATTAATGCAGTATGATAATTAACCTTCATAAATTTAACGGGTTCCAAATTTTTTGCGCCACCCAACCCTTTGCTGCCCGGTTTCTGCTGGTCACGTGTGTTGTGCTTTTCGGGGAATCCTTCGCTACGCCGCTGTGGCCATCTCGTTCGGTCTCATTTGGCCACGGGTTGCGCCAAAAAGCGCGCTTTTTTTCTCTGTGCCTATTCGGGCACGCCGAAAAACTAAACATAGAGCAAAAAATCGCCAAAAAAACTCGCTGTTCCATTCTCCAGGACTATGTGTTTCATATTTTGCTCTAGATACAGATTAGCCGTCCTGGTCTTCCGTCACTTGAAAAACGGTGAACGAAAGGTAGAACCTCTGGAGGTTTCTCTCCAAGGACCACTGGTCCTTGTTGGTGTGCATCAGCAGTTTGCCAAACCATGCTTGAGGCAGTTTAGAGCGAAAGAGAGGCCCCGTGTCTACGAATCTGCGCCGAGGGCTCGAGCAAAACAGGATCTAGGTAAAAAGGCTTGAAGCAATTCAATTTAAAATTTATATTTTTCGCAAATTAAATTCCACTCAAACCGAAACTGCCCGACCCCGGCGCGAGAGAGAGGCGCGTTGCGTGCTCGCGCGCGCGCTCGTTACGATGTGTTATCGTTATGATTTAAGTAAGATTTCTTCCCTTACGGCACCGGAGGGAGGAAGTTGGGCTTCCTCCTTAGAAGCGGCGCGCCCTGGTTTCTGGGGCGTTCCGGTCGTAAACTCGCGAGATTCGGTTTCACGTGCCCGGCGGCGGCGGCGGCGACGGGGACGGTTCTTTGCACTGCGCTTTCGCTAGACGACTTTTGGGACCAAGCGGATACGAATAATTTCGGCTGCTTTTGGCCAACAAGTTTTTCAACATCATATCTGCACGAAGCTGAAGAAGGATTTTCCATTTAAATATGCAGAAGATAAAGACGTTATTCCGCTACTGGCAATCGCGACCACCGAAGGCGCGAGTAGAAGAAAAGAGTTCCTGGTACCAACAACGGCTTGGCGAAAACAGCAACGTACAATCCCACCGCTGTCACCATGCACTTCTATCTTCCATGCGATCCCTTTGCTTGCTTGCTTCGAAAACACGTACAAACTGACCCAAATCTTGCGCTTCCGCGTTTTGCGATGATGAAGAGAGACACACGGAATAACGGGGAATAGTTTGATGATCATTTGAAATTTATTAACCTCCCTTACGACGGCATCCCATGCGGAGAGAGAGAGTACGCCGATGAAGAATCGGCACAAAGTCGTACCAAATCTTTCTCCCCATTCTCTGCATTGTTGCTACCAGTCTATCCTTGATCCTTGCATTCGGTATCATTGCCGCGGTGTCAGAATCGTGCTGCCCGAACCGAGAAGGTGATTGAAAGGTGAAGATGAGCAACGTTGCAAACGGCGAACGGTGCTGTGTCAAGGAAAGTGCATAAACTATACAAAACGGCACCCGAAGGACTGAGTCAGTTTTTTTTATTGTCGTAGTCGCAAGCCCCGACCGACACAACCGGCGGAATCCCAAGAAATATGCTGCCGTCAGTCGAGTAAATTAGAACGAAAATCGAAGGCCCGGGCAGAAATGGTGGAAAAGAAAGGTGAACACAACTGTCACATAAATATCACTTTTCCCGGGGCTCATCATCGTCGTCACCCTCCGCCGGCAAAGAAAAGGTATGTAAGACGAGGCGAGGAGGGCGAGACGGTAGATCGATTTTCCCATCTCCGGTACAGCGCCCAACAACACACAAAAAAAGCCACCAATCACGACGGATGCACTTTTTTACACTTTCTTTGAGGACACAGATTTCGTGTCGAACTGATGTGTGATTGAATCCTGCGCTCGGTTGGTGTTACTGACTCTTTCTCTAGACCCTCTAGTTCTTCTCTAAATAGTAATCGATGACTTGTCTGACGGCGCAATGCCCAGTGCAAACACTTTATTTGCCCCCTTCTGTCCTCGGTTGATGCGACTTTTACCCGACTGCTTTTCGCGGGATTGATTGAAGAAACTGTGTCACAGCAGGACACTTCCGGGAACACTTCCCTGGCCTGGGTCGAAATCCATCGTTGATTGCATTCGCGGGTAATCGTTATCCTCGCTGCACAGCACGCACGCAGAGCGGAAGGTTTTGGGCGAGTCAATCGAGAATTTATTTGACACACCCCACCACCGGAAGGGAATTACACGATCAATTGAAGAAATTCCTGCCGCGGCTAAAGTTCCGAAAATTGTTTGCACAAACATAAGCGGGAGCAAAAAAAACGGGAACAAAATGGAAGCTTTATGGCGTCGTAAAAAACATTGATATTCAAATTTTTGCACAAGTCCTTTGCCCTTGCAAAGAACGAATCCTGTCCCACGTCAGTCAGAGAGGCGTGACAAGTTAGCCAAGACATTAACAGCCATTCGTGCATAATTTGATTCGATTTGATTGCCACTTTGCCGTGCGATCAATTCATGCGCCGGCTAATGGCTAATCAGCTGCACCATTTCGTGCGCCCCGAACCGATCGTTTGGCACGCCATCAGCCGCCTGCCAATATACATAAAAGCGTGCCTGTCAAATATTTGACATTTGCTGCCTCATTTCTGTGTCCTTTTTTTTTTGCTTCCGCTGGACAGCATGATGTGGCGTGTTATTGCCCAAAACGAAAGGTTGAGTTGCGACGACGACAGTTACTGTCACCGAACCGAAGTCGTCCTCGTCCTGACCCCACAAGCAAGGGGCGGCGAAACTCAGAAACTCGAAACTGGAAAATGCAAAATCGACGTAACAAATTGACCACAATTAGCCACACGCGAAACCTGACAGCGGACGGACCGACCAGCGCCTGTCGGCAAGGACCTATGCTCGCTGTGTCGGTTGACCATAATCACAACCGTTATAACGGCAAAGGGCAAAGGGGGCGCGCGCACAATCCGCAACCGGAAACCAAGGTTACCGCCAACGTCCTCGCCAACTCAGGCCACACGCCCGGTGCGCACGCGGTGGGCTGGTTGGCTGGTTGGCTGGGTAGTTACGGAAGGAAGGCAGAGCCTCGGCGGCGAGCCGAGCGAAAGTGGAAACACAATTTAATAACTGTAATAATGCAATTATAAAATGCGGCCGAAAGCGAATTCCGGAAGCGCGCCTCACCGCGAGGGGTTGGCACACACGAACGGGCGGGTGGCAGACAGGGCACGGGCAGAGGTTCACGTCCTGTGTGGAGGGTGCCTCTGGCAGTTGCGTTTAGGGCGACCGAATGACCCACCGACGGGCGGTGGTCATATGTGATTGTATGATTTTTATCGTGTCCTTTTTTATGCTCGCGCTCGCTATCTGTTGCTGGCCGATTTTGCGCAAGTGAAATATGAGCTAATTTTTCAAACAAAGACCCCTTGATAAAGAAATAAAACGATACGCGAAGCAAAGCTGGCTCGGGGAAAAGCTCCGCGGATCAACCGCGTGGACATAGAGAGAGGGTCCCGGACCTGGCATAATTATAATCATATGCCTCTCGGTGCAGCATAGGCGAATGGCGCACGCTCCAGAGCCGAATGCGCTCTGAAACGGGGCCGCACAGCATAATAAAATGGAAACACACTAAACGGGGTTACACATTAATGTCAATTTGTCGCAAAACCGGACACACAATAGACGGACCGCGCGGCCGGACCAACAACGAACGGGAGGGACCGGCTGCAAAATTGCAATTTCCGCGCCGACGGCAGAGAGATGAGCGGGATGCGATAGCAACGACGGAGCGGAGAGCATCAACATAGGTGGTTGGTGTCTTGATCCGATCTTGGTCCGGAAGAATGACTGACAGGGGCCCTGCTAACATGCCGCGGGTAAGGACATTGCGACAGCATCCCGAGAGGAAGAAGATGTCAACCGTGGTAGACGCGCCACGCCATGATTTTATCATCTTCGCGAATGGGAAAGGAATTGCCTTTATCCGGTTCCGCATTTCCAGCACGAGCAGTGCGCGAGTAGCTTGAGAATGGAGGTAGCTCCTCGCGGCTGTCGTCCCTTCATCGCTTGGTCCTTGCGTACACCCAAGGATCAACGAAGAACTCGCCCGTTGGCGGCAGGCTTCGTTCCGTCTCTAACCGCCACTTGAAGGTTAATTAGAGTGGTCCAACCAGGACGCCGCCAGGACGCCGCCAGGACGAAAAGGAGGCGCCAGTCAGCTCGATCGAGCGTACTCTTCGCACGCGTGTCCTGTTGCTGCGCGCCGCTAATTGGAATGGATTGAATTTATGGTTGAGCAGGTCTCGGCCAGCCAAAGGCGCGTCCGTCGCATTCCTTTGCGACGGAAACAACGCGTCCCGACTGTGCACATTCCCGCGGAGGGGCCACCTTGCTCAAACGGATCGGGCGGATGTTGTTTAAAACCGACACACCAAATCGTGGTATGCATCTGCGCCGTCGTGCTCGAATGTTTAACATTCCACGGGCCGCGAGCGGAACATTATTAATCGATGAGACGAATTCTTATCTTCCGGCCGATGTCATGCATCCGACCGCCAGCCGGAGATGTTTTGTAAACCATTAATCGTCCATCATCTTCCGTCTGCGTCAATCAGCGGCTTCGTGTTCTTCGACTCGACTTCTCCACCGAACCGACGAGTGATTTCTGGACCGGAAGCGGGGTCCAGAGGCACAACAAACCCATCAACAACAACTACAACGAGCAATGGTGCCGGGTTGGTATTCTGGTCTAATAATAACTTGCAATTTCCTTCGGAACGCGGAACATTCGAAGAGTCTTATCCGAAGATATAGGCCCACAGACGAATCAATTACCGGGCAGAAGGACCGAGGTTCCACCGAAATCGGTCCTCACCGGGGTGTGGTGATCTGGGTGACAGATCCGCAAACATCCTCTACTTTTAGATCCGCCGCCGTTGGTTCGGCGAGCGAGAATTCCTATTTCCGAGAGGCAATCCTCGTAAATCCTCGGGGGTCAGGTGAGCGGAATCTTGAAGAATTCTTCACAAACTCCCAATGCAAATGCGATGGCGGAAGGCGGCCACCCAACGAAAAAGGCCCAAATCCGAGATGGACTTATCCTAATCCCATCGCTTGTGTTTCGTTGGTCTCCCAAACGAAGGATAATCCCCATCGCTCAAGGCACGAGGCCTGATACCATCGCAGCACACACACACGCTAGTTCCCGAACAGATGTTTCCACCATCAGCGAGCGCGCCGGGAAGTGCACTTTGGCCTCAGCCAAAACTTTGGGTGCACCGCGCTTCGAATGACACTCGAAACGTGGCCCAAGGTGCGTGTGTGAGGCGGCCGATGCGAGCATGTATCGTGACGATCGTCGTGAGGAGGTGTCTTTTTTAGGTCTTTCTCTGTGTCTCGCTTTTAATTAGCATCTAAATTGGCCCGCTGCTGCCCCCGGGAGAATGGCATAGAGGCCACGGTGGCCACGCAAGGGTTCCAGAAG
>NC_069145.1:54592640-54651381 GCF_943734635.1 Anopheles cruzii
GATAATAGCATATTTGTCAGATACTAACTGAACACGACGCCAACAGAGCACCTATGAAACTGTGAATGATCGAAACAAATGTAACCTCTTACAACCGAAGCTAAAGACCCGCGATGCGCTTCTCGTCACTCCATGTATCATCACCGCATTACGCGGCATTTGGTTGGTGCAAAAACGAGCAAAAACTGAATGCCATCACTTACGCAAAAGGGTTGCGTGCAGGGTTTTTGTGCTCGCAAATTTGGATGTTATCGACACCCGGCAATCAACCATCGATCGGACGGGACCGCACAGTCGTGTCGGTAGATCCGCTTCGGCTGATTGCTCGGCTGTGGCGAGGTTGTTCATTTAATTTTGTTTTTTCCCACATTGCCATCATCATCACCATCACCAGGGCTAACCCTTTTTGGCACGAAACGCTGCGAGAGATCCTTATCGTCACACACAAGCACTCTCTGAGGTTCCAGCTGAGGAAGAAAACGACCGAGAGATCGCAACGCCAATAATCGAAATCGATTAGTTCCAAATTGATGTGCAAACAGTAATTTAGCCCAAGCCCTAGCAGCGGCGACCCGAAAAGCGACCCGAAGACACTCTGGCAGAGTGGCAGAGTTTTCCTGTAGCGGGAAAACCCCTTTCGTCGCCACCGAAGGACTGGCAGCGGCCGCGATGAGGGTTTGCATTCTCTCTCTCTGCAACGGTTGTGACACGACACGCATATATTTCTGAGGCATTCTCTTTCGAGCTCAACGGACCAATCCATCCACCCAAATTGACCTAATTTGAGCACATAAAACAGAGTGGGCATAAAACGGCCATCGGGAAGAGCCGGAAGGGGTTCTGTTCCGGTTGGTAATCCGGCTTCGCGTGCTCCTTGAGAGCGATCCGAGATGCTAGCGATTCGACACCTCTCCCGATCCCGGGCGCGGATCTGCAACAAATTAATTTCACGCAAATATCTTGTCACAAGCTGCAAGGCCTTTGCCAAACCCAAGACGACGCCGGCGGAGAAGAGTTATCACCTTTTCGGGATAGTGTGCAAAGTTTTCCGGTTCTGGTTCTTACGCAAAACCTATCGCGCTTCGCAGCACCACGCCGCACATCTTGATGGGCGTGAAATTTAATTGCATCGCTGTTGACATTTATTAGAATTTATTTACTTTTTCGCGAACTGAATGGTAATGTGGGTCCATCACTTCGGACGCAGAAGTCGCGCATTTCGCACACGACGGTTGCTCGACGGGAGCACTCTCCTCGCACACAACCCATAAAGAATCGATACAGCCCATAAAGTGCCGCGCGCGGACCGATCGATTCCATCGGCATCGACGGACCGGGGCGGACTGGTGTCGTAAACTTCGCCAAGTCGCGCGTTTCACAAATTGGATGGTACCTTTTTTATCCTGCAGGCGCCTTTACCTTTCGGGGCCAGCGAAACCGGCGACCCGAGAACGCTGTTGACGTGACGTGGCCCGCAGGTTACACCACCATCGGTGGAATGCACATAACGTTTTATGCTACCCATGCTTAGTGTGGAACAATTTGCCACACATGTCTTCGAGGCTTGGAGTATGTGTGTGAGTCGTAAAGTTGTGTGATTTACACAGTGACGGAAAGGTTGCGCAGTGGGCCGGAACATGGTGACAATTTTTATGGCACACTCTCCTTGTGAAGCCAATACGTGAAAAGCTTTCCCAAAGCGCGTTACGCACCTTTCGGTCCCGCGTGACCCATTTTCCCCGGACCATGAACTTCCTTCGAGAAGTCGACCACTTCAGAAGTTGTCACCATCGCGGCGCATTTCCGGGCGCAATTTTAAAAGCCTAACGGTCGCCAAGAGTCACACCCTTACGTTACTTTACGACCTCTGCTAGACACCTCATTTCCAAATTGGTTATTGAGCGGTACGCGTCGGGCCGGGCAGGCAATCCTTTACCTCCGCCGGGGCACCTCGATCTGCATACGTCGATACGATAAATATTCGATTGCGATGTGCAAATTTACACGCTTTCTTCCCGAGCGGGATCGATCGCACGATGGGTTGACATCCCGTGGCACATCGCGACGTCTTCGAGGAAATTTATGGTGTCGGTTACCGGGGGTTGCATATTGTGACATCTAATTAGAGGGGCGTAGAAGATGCGCCCAGCGCCCAAGGAAATCCCCGGGCACGGGGTGATTTACACAACGCGGCGGTGCCCCGGCTACCTAACGGCAGGAAAAAAGTACGAATCATGTTTTAGGGACAAAACTGAATTTCAATAATCATATCCGCCTCAGACAGGGCGCCTCTCTCGGGGTGGTGTCCGTTACAATGCTGGTGCTTATCTCGCCCGGTTCAATCGTATGCCTGCGCATGTCGCAACATGCGTTTCTGTTTTGATTGACGGCTACGGGACCACTAGGATCGCAGCCACAAGACCTCTCGCTGGAAGGCAGCAAGACTATTATCAAGGCTTTTGTAAAAAAAATGGAAAAAACACCCCGGTGTTGGAAGTGAAATGCGGAACAAACATCGCGACCCGTAACGCGGGGAGGTCATATGGTTTCCGTCCTCATCCTCCGTTTCTTCAAACAAACGAGAAATCTGTACACGCGCGTGCGTGCGTGCGTGCGTATCGAGCCCCAGTTCCGCACCGTGCACGCGACGCCGTTGTGTCATCTTCGCCTGACACGCAAGCCACCATAGGATAGGAGAGACTTGCGCCTTCTAACAAGACACGCTAGACTTGTTTCTCAACACTCCAACGCCCGGCCAGCCAGGGGGTCAGCAATGATGGAAAACTTCAGGAGGTACCTTGCGCACTGCAGACGGTCGAGTCAGTCAGCTGTAAACTTCAACCCTCACGCGTATGTTCCACGGCCCTAGTCGACGTCTTATCTACCATTCGTTATCTTCAGGTAGGTCGCCGATGTCAGGCATCGGCAATCTTAATCATATTCACTGGTGGCGGCGGAAGATTTGGGCGAAGACGGGAGGCCCAGGTGCGCATCATCATAAGTAAGACTTCTTCATAACCTCACCTCAAGCAACCAGGAAGACGAATCCCACCGGTCCACCCACCGCGGTAAGCGGTAAACAATCAACCGTCCGCCTGCCTTCCGGTAGCTGGCACGGCGCTGCCTGAATTTAGCGCCTCGAAACCAAAAGCGGAAGGTTTAGGAGACCCTTGAAAAGGTGCTCCTCTGGCTGCGGGTGCCTTCAACCCGTACGAAACGTGTGGCTGTTTGAAATTCAGTCACGAATTCTTGGCAAGTAGCAGAAAAAGTTCGCACGATCACCCTCTCCCCAGCTAAAAACCGTGGCTAATTAATGTGGCACGCGGGGAGCATATGCTTTCGAGCGACGAGACCGACTACCGGGACCCGCGGCGGCGGGTCTTTGCGGAAGTTCGCCGCGGGAATCATTTTTCTTCTTCTAACGGCACTTTATGATGCTTCTACGTGATGTGCTGGAAAATGGTTCCCGGGAGAACAATAGTGCCGAAACACCCCCGGAGGCACCCGGTGCCCAATATGTGAGCACCTCTCCGGCGTGCGTGTGACCCATCCCCCCGCCGATTTGGGGTTAAGCGAGTGCAACTGTTTGCGATGCTTAGCATTCGATAGGGTCTAAGCCAAAACCTGCGCGTGTTACGTCAGCGAAGTCGGTACGAAGGCGCCCGGGGAGGTGCTGGTATGATTGATGTTTCTATTTGGCGGCTAATCCCGGAAAACGTACACATAACGTTGAGGGCGCGAGAGGGAATGTTGGACAATGGGACGATTTAATTTTATGGTTTCATTCGCGGCTTTCAGCCACTCATCGGCTCGGTTTTGGAATAAAGGGGATCCAAATGGTCCGCAGGATGAGTATAAGGTGACTGCCTTAATGTCCGAACGAACGCTGCGCTACGAAAAATGGACCCAATGGCTAAATTAGATTAGGTTGGGGAAAAAGAAGTCCATTCGTTTTCTCGGTAGATGGCTGATTTGATCGACATTTCGTAAAGAATCGATCAAACAATTTTAAGTCTATGCTCGTTGTCAAGATTGTTTTTAGTGTTTTTTGTGTTGTCCCATTTAGTTGTGAGTTACATGGTGTTAGCAATGAAAGTCCACAAATAGAAAATTCAGTACATTTTATAGTTTATCTTTGATAAAAGCAAACATGCAATCCAAGTCGCTGAAATTGTCAATGGTGTTTGCGGTGCCGATACTGTAACAGCTAATTACATGGTACTTCGGATACGTCGATTCCGTTCAGGCATTTTTGAAGTTAAAGGTGCACCTTACACAGGCAGGCTCGTCGTCGAAAATGTCGACAAAATCACAGAAATAATCAAAGTTGATCGGCATGTAGGGTTGTCGTAGCGAAATAATGACTAACGGTCAGGAAGGCCGGTCTAATCGATATATGGTGGGACTTGAAAGGAATTGTTTATTATGAGTTGCTTCCGTGTGGCTAAACACTAAATTCATTCGTCTATTCGTCAGTGTCGTAGTTTCCTTGATCTCGCGTCCTTTTAATTTATTTATTCATAAAAAACCGTCAACGGGCAAACTTAGCCTAATTGACAATAGTATCTTAACCAAGAGCTTAGAACAAAAGTTAATCAATCAGACGAAACGCAAAAACGAAGCAGGTAACCGAAATCAAAGGAAGACACAGGCGACAGTAACGAGGACACAACAATTACCATGAGGACATGAAAGCAAAAACATCACTACACCGATCCAGGGACATATTAAAGTCAAGTAACGACGAGAAATTGTTATAAGTGCGACATAGTGAAAGCAACGGGTCGTTATGTCCAGCGAGCGACGTACGCGCATCAGTTCTAAGTTCGAGGTTAGGTCTTCTTCTCAAACATCGAACAGGAGCAGAAAAATTGAGACGAGACAGGAGTGTTGGCGAGTCAATACGTGAGGTCAAAATCTTAAATGCGAACACAACCTGTGCTGATCGTCTACGGTGCTCGAGTGAACGTAGCCCAAGTAGAAGGCAGCGCGTTTTATAAGGTGGAAGTCGATCAGCAGCATACCAACCAAGTCTAATGTCCGGTTACGGTTATTTGTCCTCGTCTTCGCCAGTTACAGTTATTTAAGTTTTTTTGGCAACTAGGCTATGTTGCCTATTGTCTAATTTTTATACTAAAAAAATAAATAAAAAAATAAATAAATTCAGATCTCTTATGACAACAACTGGACCGTTTAAAGCTAACGATTTAGCAGAAACGGCCAGAATTGGCCAACAGAAAAGGTCTTGTGTTTCATCAGGCAAACGCAAGGCGACACACGTCTGTAACGGGAATTGGAAACACGTCTGTAACGGAAATTATAATGCATCCACCACATAGTCCGGACCTGGTACCAAGTAATTACCACATTTTTCACGCATTGCAAAAAAATAAAAAGCTGGGATCTTGAGTAATAAGAAATTGAGATCTAGAGCAGATTGTGAGAATTCATTATTACTTACGATTACTTGGTCCAATACCAAGCCTTCTATGAGAGAGGCATTATGAAGCTACCTTCCAAATGGTAACAAATTCTACAACAAAACGATGCACATAAAACTCAAATCGGAAAGATCTTAAATAAAGTTTTGAATTTCACGCAAAAAAAATGTTTTTTTTCCCTTAATCGATTATTAAATTGTCCAAAAAATACACTAAATCATCATCACGTTTTCTAACTTATTTATGGGAACTGCTTGGGGCTACAAAACTCCTACCAATACTCATGCTGGGGATACGAACTGCTCATAAAAAAAATTCCTTCAATTTGACAGCAAATCACTTATGCTGCCCGAACAGGGGAGCAACTTGCGCGACCGTCTACATTTGACCATCGATCAATCAACCGCCACTTTCCGGTGTACCAAGCCACACGGTCGTTGACATCTGAATTTTAATTGTTTCCTCTTAAATCATGCGCTGACAGCTGTATGGAGCAATTTGCTAGCCCATGCGCATTGTACCGCAGATGGTCCCCATTCGTCTACGTGCATTCGTTCTAATCAAGGCATCCAATTTTAATTGATTACGATCGAGATACGGTGCCGCCGGAGAAAGTGCCACCTAGAAAAAAATGGTGCAAACAAAACGAGTTCCCGTGGGTTCGCTAGTTGGAGCCTAACCACCCGAGGCTAATAAGCCACCTCATCTCGGTTCCATTTCCACTTCCGGTCCGGTGATGATTGAAACAGTTGAAAGGGTGGCGCGGCCCCCGTTGAATATCGATCATTGGACAAACCTTCGCGTGACCACAGTTAATCATATCGATGCGAAGGGGTAACGCAACCCTTTTTTGGTCTGCGGTGATCATTAACCTAGGATTCGGAGTTCGCAGCCCGGGCAGCCCAGGGTGCTCTCTATCACGGCACATCACCAGCCAACGGATGGTCTACAGCAACGGACAACACCAGCTGCTGTCGCCAACGATGACCACCACCACCAGCAGGATTCCTGCTGCAAGCTGACCGACATTATCAGCCTTCCGGCATCCTAATAAGCTAATGAGCCATCCTCGGACCCTCCTCGTTCGGTGGGTCACGCTGAGGTCATTATGCTGAGCGGCGTGTCAGTGAAAGTGAAATGGAAATGTTTGGACAATCAGATCCCGAGCGCGATGGTCAGCGTGGCTGACGGGTATCGATGTTATCACGCGGGATGCAGACTACCATCGGGCGAAGGATACGACCGGCAGGATAAAGGATGCCTGGGGGTCACAAATAATAGCACTGCGCTGTGAATCCCATGAGGAAACAGAAGGCTTCGGAACGATCCTTGCCGATTGTTTGGATTTCTTTCCGAAAGACTATCAAAATATGCCTATGCTCGAGTATACAAAAGCAAACGGACTGTTTGTTTTGCTAACTCATTTTCTCCCCCAAAAGCGGAGGACTGCGAACTGGGCCATCCATTTCGAGAGACGCGTTTGGTCACCGCCGGCATCGTCGGGATGCGCAAATTAACCACAAACAATTGTTTGATTAGCGCGTGCAATAAATAGACCAGCACATTAGTTCCGCCACCGAATGCTGCTGGTAAGCTTCGTACGCCAGGATTCAACGAGGACTCGTCGTGGCATCAAAGCAACCGTCGTAACGGAACTCGACCGACCTGCACGCAAATTCTGCCAGAACATGCAGACTATTCAAAAAAATGCCCAGCCCGGATCAGTCGCGATCGTTAATGGCGCAATCGGAGTAATAAATCTATCTTATGCTATTAAAATTAGGAACGTAGGTTTCCCGGCGCGTATTACCGGAAAGTATTTTCAAATAATGAAGAATCACGTCATCCTCCGGAAAACTCGTCCCTTCGAAGGGGATTTTCCAGTTTCTCGCTCTCGCTAATCCTTCGTCCGGAGCCGAGCACGGTGAAAGTTAAGTTATTATTTGAAGCCCTACACTTAACCGAAACGAAACTTCGCCATCCGCCAGTTTGACCAAACCCGCAGTATAAACCCCAGGACATCGCCACCACCAGCAGCAGCAGTGACGGTGGCAGGAATCCGAAGGTTCCCTAAAATTGGGAGATCAAAACAGAAACAGCGTGAGTCCGGCGAACGTTGCCAAAAAAAAATCTCCTCCCGTAGATCATCGTTTCGCGCCCGGTTTTCCCGGTGGCCCTGCAAAACCCTCAGGACCCGGGGGTCCGAACCGCATCCCGCTGGCACCCGCATTAAAACCCCTCCACACTCTCTCGCGGTTTTCCACGGCATAAAAAAAGGTGCGCCAAAAGGCGTTATCCTGTCAACGACCACCGCACAACCGGATCGGTGGTCCGAAAGGTCCGGTGGCACGGGCATTCGTTGCGCCGCGCTCTCTGTAATCCTTAGCCCCCGGAATCTCGGACAACCTGCTGAGTTTACCCTTTTTTTTAACAAAAATGATTATGATTTTTTTCTTCCCTCTCGCGGCGCATCACGGACTCGTATCCTGCTGTGGGGAAGGGAAAGTGCATTTTAATTAATTTGATTTGCATCGGCGATAAAACAGACCGACGACGTCGTCCTTTCGTCCGGGGATCTGAGCCGGAAACAAACAACCGGACCGGAGCAGCGCACAAGGGTCTCGTGGCTCCGTGGTGGACTCTCACTTTAATGACCGGGCCCCGTTAAAGGATAGCGCGAGCGCGTGCGCGTGCGATTGTGCACCGGCGCGAATCTAATGCTTTTTTATGATTCCATTTGATGTCGTTCACCGCACACCGAAAACAAACAGAGCGCGGAATTTCGGGCCAACCGGTGGCGTAATGCCGGCATCTCTTTTACGGGCCAAGCGTGCCCACTTGGAGGTCCTTTTCGGTTCGCGCGCGCGTCGCTTGCCACGTGGGTCGCCTTTCAATGGGTCCTTCGGGAAGGGCTTGCTCGCGCATAAGTGTCTCGGACACCCGGGAGGCGCACGCGCTACTGGAGAACCATCGAAAAGTGCACGCGGCGTCCGCGAGAAAGGTCCTGGCGCCCTTCGCGGTTCCAGCATAAATAATAATGCCATCGACCGACGCGTGGAAATTGAGCGGCACTTCAGCGACGAGCGCCATTTACAAAACCGGTTGGCGATTGTTTTAACGCAATACTCCATCCCGGGACGATGCTGGTGAGATGCGAGTGGAACACACACAACAGAGAGAGAGAGAGAGGAACGCAACGACCCTGGAGAGGCGCATCTGCTGCCAGCGCGCGCGCACGTGCCAGGATGTGTCTACTTGAGTCAAGAAAATTGTGGCATTTTTTGCATTTTCGCCGCCGTCGACCGTTACGACCGATGTTGGTTCACCAGTTCCTGGCTTGCAGAATTATTAGGATATGATGACCAATTTATACGAGATGGCAAAAGAAAGTTCGCCCTTCTACAGCAACCCGGCCACGCTTAAAGCTTGGGCGCCTGAGTGCTGCGGTGATGCAAATTGGGTCAATTTTCTTTATCTTTTCCATTTCGCTTTGCCGAAATTATGAAGAGCAACTCCAAGGGGGAAAAAACGGCCACTGTTGAGAGGACGATACTTTATATTACCACTTTCGTGGCAGCATCTGGCAAGTTGTGGCCATCAGCGAAAGATGTCGGGCAACTTTTCAGATTTATGAACAGGGTTTGCGATGCTGCTTTTGTGAAGAAATCCTTATTTGGCATTTTTGAAATGGAAATTTCTAAAATGCAAAGAATGTTTCAGTTCAGAAAACAATGGATTCCAAACGTTTGGAGGAATGAAAAGAGATGATTAACAATGATGTTTTTGATTCAGTAGTCTGACAATTGGTAAACAAACAACTCAATGGAGATGAGTGTACGAAATACGATCTGGATGATGAGCTACAAAAAGTAAACTTGTAATACTACTGTGACCAAAAACAAATGGGAAACAGACAAATCTTGGTTATACTAGGCTGCTCATTAAATTCGGAGCCTCGATAACAGAGGGCTACGATACGATAACTGCTACGAGTCTAATTTTTTTTGTCATATTGGTACACTATCCAAATGAACGTATGGAAAGTTTCATTTCAATAGGTCATTTACTTTTTTTTTACAAGCCTTTTAGTATCGACAGTATTTTTGTCACGTCACAGTATGCTTTACAGCTGCTATGACGTCATCATTTGATGAAAACCGCTTTCCGCGCAGGATTTTTTTAGGTTTGAAAACAGATGGAAGTCGCTAAGGGCCAAATCTGATGAATAGGGTGGATACTCCAACAATTTGAACTTTAATTCATGGATTTTTGCCATTTGTTGCACTGGGTGCATTGTTCCATTTTTAGCGAATAGGGCACCCATTTTGCAAACATTTTTTAAGAACCCAAAACTTCAGTCAAAATACTGGTTATACTGGTCAATGAGATGGCTAGGCCTTATATTAAATCTCTTTCAGTGGTTCGACGATTTTTGAAAACGATATCCTGTATTTTTTCTACGATTTGAGGTGTTGTGCCTTTTTCACGTTTTTGATATGGTTCGTCTTAAAGGGTACTACGACCATGTTTAAATTCAGAAAACCCTCTTTTAACCCCCTAATTAAAGGTGAAGAGTCCTTATACACTTTTAATATTCGTTCATAATTTTCCTTGGCTTTTAAAATTCCAAAAATAAAAATTAAATCACTGCAAATACTTGATTTTTTCAAATGTAAAAAATACTGTGACATGTCGATACTAAATGGCTTGTGAAAAAAAAATAAGGTGACCGATTGAAATGAAACTTCCCATACGTTCACATGAAGAGTGTACCAATATCACAAAAAAAAAATCAGGCTCGTAGCAGCGCTCTTTCTTGTCGAGGCTCCGAATTTAATGAGCAGCCTAGTAAATATGACCAGGTCCGTTCTGCTAAGTTTAAAAAATAAATAAAAATTTTTGGTTTGGCTTCACGAGGAAGTTTTTGCATCAACCACCATATTCGTGATTTGGTGTCAAGGGATTTTTGGCCAAGTGGCTATTAACTAAACTGATCCTACAAAAGAAACCGATCCTTGGAGACTTTCTACAGCCAATAGTTGAGATAAGGGCCGAATCGATGAATGTGTTTAAGGTTATTCCTAAATAGAACTTTTCGGATCGTTTCTAAATTTCGAAAAAAATGTAGAATTAGGTGTATTGCATAGAGCAGGGATTATTTTAAAGGTTATATAGATTTGAAATAATAAAGAGCTGAGTTATAAGCAAATACCTGATTTTTTTTGCCACAATAGTAAACCTAGTATAGCGTCTGATATACATTTGTAATCATTTCTTGCCTTTTCACTAATTTCTCCGTGTCCAAAGTGCACGAAAATAAAAAAAAAAGGCCGGTTGCTGGCAATTAATTTCGGAACCGTTGCCTATAAATTGCCGAGCGACTGACCACGCAGGCGATCAATTTGCACTTAGAGACGCCAGCAGCCTCGCATCGGCACCATCATCGTCGTCAGACGTTCTTCGATAGCAAATTAATTATGAAGCAAGTTTGGTGTGCGGCTAAACTGTAGCCTTCTTCCGGCTGCCAACCGGAGCGAAAAGGACCATGCAAACGAAAGAGAAAGCGGCGTGCTGCTCCTTGCGAGTCGAAGGTGGCTGGGCTATCGAAAGGAATCCGGCGAAGGAAGCTCGTTAGCGTACAGCTGGACACGATAAGTGTAGGGTGCCTGAGAGCCTCGCGCTGAGTCGTTGAACGAGGGAAACTATATTATTTTTCCATTCGTTCACTAACCGAGGGAGGACCCGCGGCAGGCTCCTCGAAGCAAGGACTCCTGCAAAGTACCTGCCTTTGAACGAAGTGAAGTGCGTGGCTCGGTTAGCGCAAGACGCGTGCCGCGTCGCCGGTGAGTGGCCGCAGCCGAAAAGTGTCCCCTGGAAGACCAGCTGCAATCAGAAGTGTTTGCCCCGAGATTTGTTAAGCTAACAATGCCGCCCCCCGGCAAGCCATGTTGTGGTACAGATTTATGCTGCTTTAACGCTGCATTGCGCAATCCTTTCTCTACGCCGAAAAAACCCTCAAAAACCATCGTTACAAGCGACAAATCGGTGGCAAAAAACCAACCGCCATCACGTAACGAGCGCCTTTTTCGATGAATTTGGCCAGCAAACCCGGTTCGTTTCGTTTACTCGCCCCGTACGCCTCGCAACGAAATTTGTCTCAGCCACCGGCTAGAGTGATTGGCTTCGCTGGAAGCAATTTCGTACGTAAACCCGATTTCCTAACATCATTTATTATGATCGGTTGTGCGAGGCACGCAGGCAGAGACAGAGGGGATCCAGGCACCGAAGGACCGAAGTGAAAGGCCACGGCGTACGAGGCGCTTGTGGCACGGGGCCACGGTGTCGCGCGCGCGAATAATTATTGGAAAATGTTTACGCTCATTACGCGGCTGGATTCGGTGGCGATGTCGCGGTCGGCGTAGCGTAAGGGCGAGACTATCGATTGATCGTTCATTAATCATGATGTGATTTGCTTCCGCGAGAACAAACGCACACACGTGACGTGGAGCACACAGCTTGAACCTTTTCGCCGCCGAGGACCTTAAATCTGTGGTTTCAGCGGTGGCAAAATTTAATTAATAACTTTTCCGGAAACACCCTTAGGACTGTTTGTTTAATCGATCGATTCGTACCGTCGTATTTTTCGCTTCGGTTTTCGGGGCTAATGGCCCAAAAATGCAACGGCGGAATATACCACCATTAGAGGTGACACTACAGGGTGAGCCGAAAAAACTGCAACAAACTTCAGACTGCTGTCATTTCTAAACCTCTCGTCCGACAGCTGTCAGATTTATTACAGTGACAGCTCATTGTATTGTTTATAAGCGTGCAAAAGCATTTTTACAGGGAATTTTACAGAAAAAAAGTTGTTCGTGATGGAGTACAAGAGTAACAGTGTGATTTCATTATATTTGGCTGGAAAACCACAAGTGGCTATCGTTAGAGACCTCCAGCATTTGAATGTTAATAAATCCTTTGTATCTCGTACCATCGCTCGTTACCGTGATACTGGTAGCGTAGCCCGACGTCAAGAGAGTGGACGGAAAAGAACAGCAACATCACCAGAAATGGTTCGAAAGGTGAAGAAGCGACTTGATCGCAATCCGCGTCGCAGTGGCAGAAAAATGGCTCGTGAGCTGAACATATCGCAACATGCCATTCGACGAATATTGAAAAATGAGCTTGGACTGAAGCCATTGAAATTCCAAAAAGTGCAAAATCTTACCGATGCACACAAAAAAATAAGACTCGAAAGAGCCAAAGACTTGCTTCGCTTGGCCGCAAGTGGTGAACTGCCGAATTTGGTTTTCTCCGATGAGAAACCATTCGTTATTCAGCAGTTTGTAAACAAACAAAATGATCGTGTTTACTTGCCAGGGAGGTCAGTTAACAATTTACACCTTCGGTTGGCCACCAGAACTCAAGCGCCGGCCATGGTGATGGTATGGGCCTCCATAACAGCCGATGGTCGCTCTCCGCTCGTATTAATCGACCGTGGCGTCAAAATAAATGCCGAATATTATCGCAAAATATTCTGAAGACTGTATTGGAGCCTAGGGCACGTAAACATTTCGGCCGCAGACCTTGGACATTCCAACAGGACTCAGCCCCATCGCACTCAGCACGCGCCACCCAAGAATGGTTAAAAAATGAGGTTCCTCGCTTTATTTCGACCGCACAATGGGTACCAAAATCTACGGATGCCAATCCGTTGGACTATTGTGTCTGGGGTATTTTGGAAAGCAAGGTTGGAACTAAAAAATACCAAACTGTCGATCACTTCAAGCAAGCCCTTCGCCGAGAATGGGACAAAATACCGCAGAGCCACTAGCGGGCAGCGTGTGATGGTTTCATTGGCCGTTTGAAGGCCATAATTCGTGCCAAAGGTGGCCAATTCGAACTAACCTAATTTGTTCTAAAATTTTATGAAATTTCCGACATTTTTTGCTTTCATTCAATAAAATTGAATCAAAAATGAAAAAAAATATGGCGTTTTACTTTGTTGCAGTTTTTTCGGCTCACCCTGTATTCACTAAAGGTTTCACCCAGCATAACTGGCCTAGCCGGTAACGGTACCGTTATTGGGTAATTTATCGTAGTTTTTATTTGACACGAAAAATGCCAAAAGAATGTAAGACCACATTACCACAAACGTCACGCAGCATATCATTAAGGCGCTCGTAACGAACGGTGCGCGCCAGCGACAAAGTATTTTAATTTCCAATTGCGTTTCGCGCTTTTAACAACCTTCCCGTTACATTCCGCACCGTCGGCAATTATCCACCCTCGCAGCCCCCCCCTGCCAGCAGCTGCTGGAGTTCGACGGATATAGATGTCGGTCGGTCGGTCGGAAAAATTATCTCCCTCACGGAGATGCCCTGAGAACACCGATTATGGTGGTCTCTAACGAGATCGGCAGCATAACCTCTTAATTACAAACGCACGACACGGCACGACACACGCGAACCTAAGCAGCGTTTGGTGCCGGCTGGGACCCTCGATAGAAAGAATGGAGAAAAAAACGGTTCAATCTGGTCGTAAAACCTAATTTGAAAATTATGGAAAACAGTGCAAGGCTCTGCAAGGCCGGAGCAGTTATGCTGCGCCGTGATGAACTACTTCTAATATACCCGCCGAAACAATGGTGTGCTGTGAGACAGGCGACAGCGATAGGACACGGGGCCGAGTGGACGAAATAAATTAAGTGCAAGTCAGCATTCGGTGGAACATTACTCATATTTGGGTGTTTATTCGCCGTGTTCGCTGCGCTTCGGCGGGCGGAAATCAATCCTGGCGTCACCACCGGGTGTAGCACACCCCTGGTCAACACGAAGGGTGTCGGTTAACGGCGCGAACGAACAAATTATGCACGTGGCGACCGGCACGCGACCCTACGCGATGTCACTCGCGCCGAGGGTGTGCATGTCCACTTCCTCCTTGTGCAGATTGTGCATTTTATTTCCAAAATTAGTCTGCACATTTCGGGTGAGGGGGGTGCAGCACGTTAGAAGGATTCGTTAGGTTCTCGCCAAAAAAAAAACGAACGTTGGCAACACTTGAAATCAACTCGCAAAAAACGCAACTCGCAAGGATTGCTCCCTTCACGGCGGCACTACAACGACCAAACATGACTCACGTGTGCCAACGACCGGAGGCCGAAAAAAAAAGCGCAAATCAAGAGGAAACACAGCCTGGGCAATCTGGCATCATATCGGTCCGGTACACTCGAGCCTGTTCCGGAACATATGGAGCATGCAAAAATGGAAGGGAATGCCAGAGCACCGTTCAAGGACCTCTCGATGGCGTACGCGATATGCCCCGTTTTCCGAGAGCAGCTTTTCCTACGCTCATTCGCAGGGATTTGTTTGCCGGCGACCCATACCATTAGAGGGCGGCCTACGAACGATTGCAGGTCCTTTGTTGTTTCGAGCATGGGCCTTGCCTTCGACGCACAACCAGGGATAATCGTCCTTGGTTGAGAGCAGAAAAGCAACAACAAAAAATGTGCGGAACTGTTTCCGTTTCGATACGTTGCACTACGCACCACCACCGATTGCATGTTCTTTGCGCAAATTATCCGGGCTATCAACGGGCAAGAGAAAGGATCAGACCGTCAGCATACATCAAAAGCCTGGCGGCGGCGGCGGCGGCTACGCCAAAAGGGTGTCCCGAGGGCGAGCCAACGAGACCGAAAAAAAAATGGAAGTAATCCTCAAATCATCCGAAAGCAACGAAAAGGCGATTTCCAACAACAATATCGCCCCCGGGACCGATGTGCCTTTGGCATGCTCGGCCTCTCGGCTACATGACATGTTACATCTTTCGACCTTTTTTTCCGGGCGGTTCCGTTCCTACGATTGGCAGGCGGCGATCACCCATCATCATCGTCGTCGACCCGGAAGCCATCTCATAAACCATCAACAGTTTGTTCCTCCGGCGGAGTGCGTTGAGCACCATCCGCTTCACGGTATCATTAGCGTTCGGCTACTGTTGGTCGTTTTTTTGTGTTATTTATTTTCCCGAACCGGCCCCGGTGCCAATCGGGGGTTTTTTGTGTTCGTGATTTCGTGAATGTGTGCCGCAAAAAAAAAATTACACGAAATGGTTACAAAAGCCGCCTCTTTCCGGTCAGCTCACGTGAGACAATCGAGATTAGCGATCGCCGTGAGCAGTGCGCCAGCGAAGGGATCATCATCATCCCGGGAAACATTACGGCCGCTGTGTCATTTTGCGCCAGGCGACCAACGCGGAGCTCTGACAGGACGGACGAAAGGACGTTGACAATTGCAAAACGCGCTGCCCGGATGCGGCCCACGGAAGGGAAAAATAGGGACCAACAACAACTCAAAAAAAGGGGTTAAGTGACACGTCACGTCACGTTTTGCTGAGCCCACCCGAGCCCGAGCCTGCTCCCTAGCCGAAGATAAGTTACAAGATAAAAGGACAGCAGGACGCGCTGGACCGCTTTGAGTGACAGGAGCGGAGGGAGAGGGAACCGTTCGCTGTCAAATGCGTTCCGTTTTTCAAAGTTGGCTTCACCACAAACGGACCCTACTACGAGCCCTAGCTTTCCTCGGGACTTCCGGTTTTCCGCGTCAGACGATTGTCAGTCGACTGACAACCGATTGACCTTCGAAGCTTGGCTTCCCATCGTTTTTGAGCCCAATAGTTTATGTCCGACCCCGACAAGATAAGCCCAATCAGCTTATCTTGTGGCTGCGGGCGCGCTCGCAATCGATATCCGAGGATCTCGGAAAATCTGGTTCCGTTTCCACCCAACCCGGGTTGCGTTCCGGGTTACCAAATTTTTAAGGCAATAATTTAAACAACCGCAGTTTTCGAACACACAATTGTGGCGAGCGCGATTTATCTCGTGACTGGTTCATGTGCACCGTTTTTTTTATGCGCGACCCACTGGATAGGGTGGTCCTTGCACCCCTATAGTGGGGTGCTGCAACCGGTGCCATTAGGATGCGGCGAAAAGGGTTTGCAAATTTTCTATTGGTTTTTCGCATCATCAACCCTTAAAAAACGGGGAGAGAATCGCATTGGCAAAGAGTCAAGCGTCATCAGTGTTTGTAAATCGCTTGATTCAATGGTTAGCGAAAAACCGCAGTTCGTTGAAGCGCAAGATGGTCGAACAACGGCTCATTGTATGCTGCTGAAGAACGCCCTCGTATGCTGCGACAAAGGAACACTTGACATATGCAAATTCCTCGAAACTCTACGAAATAAATTTAATGCTAAACAACTTAAAGCTTTTTTGTGCCAAAAACCGCACCAAATTGTTTTTTTTTCTTTTGCATTATAGAGACTTTGAGCTATAATAGCCTAACATTTGTCTCTTTTTAATTTTAATTTAATTCAAATACGGCCTGAAGGAGTCGGCAACTATGGGACGTTGGCAAGGGCTCACTAAGAAAAATGACTCTTTCAAGAAGTAAATGAAAAGGAGCCCCAACTCTGAGGGAGTTGGTGACTATGGGTCGTCGTCAAGGGCTCACAAAAGAAGTGACTCTGTTCTGTGCACTAAATTGTGAATGTTTCCGCATCCATGAAGGTCCCAACCCGACCAACCGAAAATTCGCTTGTTTTGCTGCAACATTGTACAAACCGAAAGGAAATGCACCGAATTCAACCAGTGTCAAAGGGCTTCGGTTCATTCGGCATTGATTTAGTAAATCAGGCACTATTTGTTCAGGTTTCCCCGTTCTTTCGCAGCAACGAATTCGCAGCAACGCTTTTTCGCAAACCTTCCATCAATCCGCCGATCCATAAAGAGGGCGAAAGGACACCGAGGGGGGCCCGCTCTGGAACAAACAACGTGCACCTTCAAAGCTGATTTTATTTTTAATTATTCTAATTATAAATCGCTACCGGTGCATGGGTGCATGATAATCCCCCGGCGCAGCCCATAGCCCACCGTTTCTCTTTTTCGTGGCTTAGGGTGCAGGCACCACTCTCGACCGCCGGGACATACCGCCGTTTTGTTGATTCTTTCTTTCCCCGTTGGTATTTGCTTATGAAAAGTTTGCACTGCCGGCAATTTCATTTCATGCTGGTGCTCACCCGTGCAGGATCGAGCGCCGGAAGCATTCATTCGAGTCCGGTTTTTTTTTTGGCGGATTAGAGAAATTGTAAAGAGGCTTAGGAAATATATTTTTTCGCGTTCCGAGCGCGCGTGCGCTGCAACACGAAACCCACTCATGTGTGCGCGGCACACGTGTGACGGCGGGGTGAACAGTTTCCTCGCGTGCACGCGCGCCACACACGCAGGATGCTTGGAGAGCGTTTGTTTTGAATGTGGAACAAAAAACCGAATGGAAACCAATGCTAGGAAACAGGATCGCCGGCACCGGATTGCAATCGATGCCGGCCCGAGCCATTCCGGTTATCAGCGGCCAGCGCAACGCAACGGGAAACGCGTGCCCCGATCCATCGCGCAGAGGGAGCGATGGAAATTGGGAATCAGTTGATTTTCCCCTCGCTACGACCGGATGCATTGCTCAAATTTATGACCCAACTGATTTAATCGTTAAGTTATGATCGGCGCTAATCTGGAATTATGCGTTTTATGACACCGGCCGCTCGTCGGCGCATAATGCTCGGCGCTTATCGCGGTAAGCGCCATTACCCAGTCGATACTGGATCGACAAACGGCACAGGAGCACAGGCAGCATGTTCGGCGGCACGCCAGGCAAAAGGCAATAAGCGCATACGTAACTGGAAACGCTTCAATTGTCGATTGCGTTTAATTGCCAACTAATGCGAAGGCTTAAGCACCATTATGGCGTTTTACAATTCAAATGAGGAAATCAACTTGCGCCAGAAATTTGTAACGCATGCGCGGTGAAATGTGATAACGGTTTTTTCTAAATTGTTTTGAAGTTTTGAAATTGATTTCTATTATTTGCACTGAAAGATGGTGGATATCTCGAACTGTGTCCTTATACAGGGTGGTCAAATAAGCGTTCTCTTTTTCATTTGGTTATAAAAAGAGAACGACTAAATATTTTTCGATGCTGAAACATTTATTTGAAAGGTTGATCATCAAATTTATGTGTGAAAAACAATTTCGCTCAAATGTCCACCACAATTGGCTTCGCAGTAGCCCAGTCGATCGACCCAATTTTTGGGCACTTTTTCGACTGTCTGTGGTCCAATCTCAGCAACGGCAATTTCAATTTCAGTGTTGATGTTGTCAATAGTTCCTGGTTTGTTGTCTTCCACCGATCCCCGACAGATAACAATCTAATGGTGTAAAATCGCAACTCTTTGGAGGTCAATTCACAACACCATTTCTACTGATTATTCGCTGTCCGAAGATGCGGCGCAAACAATCGATCGTGGCTGTCGCTGTATGGCAGATAGCCCCGTCCTGTTTTAACCAAATGTCAACCAAATACTCAGCTGCAATTTCGCTAAAAAACCAATCAGCCAACATGGCTTTGTAGCGTACGGCTTCGACGGTTACGGCGGCTCTTTCACCAAAATCCGCACCGAACAGTCACTTGTTTTGCATGCATTGGCTTCTCTTGCACGACGTGTGGGTTTTCCGAACGACAATTCTGCTTATTAACATAGCCACTGAGGTGGAAATGAGCTTCAACAAAATGAGCTTTTCAAATACCGTACAGTTTGAGAAAAGACCTACCACTTTGGAAGTAAGTTTTTAATATTTCGCAGCTTTCTTCAAGCGTTTAGCGAACCATTTCGTAAATTTTTAAGTGTTTACTAAATGTCTACATTTTTTTGAATCAAGTTTGACGTTTTAAACGTGAAATAATGGGTAGTTCAAAAAGAGAACGCTTATTTGACCACCCTGTATTTTACAATTCCATCCGGAAGTTGGCTTCGGAGTGATAGAAGCTCAATCTCATCTGATCAAAATCCTATAGAAAAATGAGTTCGGCAATAACATTACCACTAAACAAATTATGTCCCGTCTGTGGTTCGTCAAAACACACATCGTTCCTACATAAAAACGGCCACATCCGATCGCTGTTGACCGGCATGGTTCCTTTCTGACCATAAAACCCACAGGCAATAAGCATACCACCGCCGGCTAATCGAATATTGATTTCTGATTACATTATTTACATTCCCCGTGCACCGTTCACTAGCTTTGCGATGTGCGAAAATGAGAGACACCGCCATCAGCGCGGTTATTTTTAGAAATGGCGACACCATTACGACGTAATGTCCTTATGGCGCGCGGCGACAACGGTTTATCGGTTCCATCGAATCGACCCGATGAGGATTTGCAACCGACAACCATAACAGTGACAGTAGTCGAAGGAAACCCGCACCGGCTGTTGTTGCGGATTGTCTTTGCTGGTCCATCTATTTTCGTCCTCGACGAGGGGGGTCGAGAGTTTTCGATGCGATTTTCCGATGCACACGGAAAGACGATTACGACGGTCGATTTCTGTTTTTATTTATATGTGTATTTCGGGCGGCCAAACTCGACAGCCGTCAGTGGCTCAGGAGACCAGCTCAGGAACGGGATAGAGATGGCAAAAAAAATTAAGAGCTCGTGGAATAAAACAACCAGCTATAGCCGGTTTTGGTAAATATCGTACCCAACTTGGCACTAGGGTTCTGGGTTGGGTTCCTCAGGGTTGGGCATAGGTTGATTATCGGCAGACCCTCATCAGGACAGCCCACTGACGAAACGGCCCAGTCCGGACATTATGTTAGTTTAATGAAATTCATTTATTTGCACTATCGCCCGAGTGAGCGAAGGATTAGTTCAACGGTCGAAACGCGAGGAGATCCTTGACGGGGGAGGGGTGCGGGCCCCTTCCACGGGACGGGATCTGAGGCCACCAAAAATAAAGCAAAAACAAAATTGCACCCTTGACCGAACAGGTATACAGCTGGACACCGGACACCGATGCACCGACAGGAGTTAACGATCCATCGGAAAACCGGATCGGAGTGATACGACCCACAAATGCACAGTCAACCGGACAGTGCCTGCCCGACTCAGGACACCCTCCCGCTGGGGATATCCTGTTGACATAAAGCCTGGACCCTAACCGTAGATTAGTTCGGGTGCAGCCAGCGCAGCATGATTTGCGTATCATCGACGCGTTTGGCCGGCGGGCAATTTGATGACAAATGCACACGACATAATCCCTCGGTACGGCGTCCGGTTATTGGTCTCGAGGTCGAGCATATTTTTACCGCTGGCTGGAACACAGAGAGCTCTCTGGCGTGAGTTGAGGGACTTCACTGTTTGATAAGCTTAGCGAAGGCTATATCAAAACGGATAATACACTGCTAGCGAAGCAGCGAGGCAACCCATCGACCCCTGCGATACACAAATAGTAAGGACCTCCGGTAGAACACACAACGGTAATTATTTACTTGCCACGCTTGCGACTTGGATAATTTGCTGCTTAATTCCGGCGACGTGTGTTCATGGTCTGTCCGATGTTGCCACAAGGATCTTTTAATGTACCTACAAAAACGAAAGAACAGAATGAATGGATAAGTCACAATAGCAAAATTGAATAGAAAATGCGAAACAAATTCTGTAAATTTATTTCAATAATAAAAATAACCCATATCGTAGCAGAAGAATTGAGATAAAATTCATAAAAAGACTTTTCGGAACAGTACAAAGAAGACGTACCGTAGATTACGGGTATTAAGACCCTACATCTATTAAGACCCCCCCTCATTTTTAGATCAAAAATTTAAGAAAAACCTAAATTACTTTATTTTTATTTTTTAACGACTTTATTTATAAATGATTCGTCATAGAAGTTATGAAATTCTTCAGTCTCAAACATACCTTCTTCTGTATCTTCTGTTTCCAAACATTGATTAACCAGTTTTCTAGTTAATTCTTCCATGTCATCATCATCTTTGTCTGAGGAATCACTTTGGGCAAAAATAGCATCATCTTCAGAGCCATCTAATGCATTACTAATACCTGCTTTTATAAATGATTTGATAATAACATCTTTCTTGATGGCATCCCATGAAGTTTTCACCCACTGGCAGACTTGTGAGATTGTTGCCCTCTTCAACAGGCCTGATGGAGTTAAGTTTGTATCAGATTCACTCATCCATTTGGTCCACTCCTCCTTCATATTTGCCTTAAAACGTTGATTGATACTGATATCAAGATGTTGCAATTGACTTGTGAGACCACCTGGAATGACTGTTAACTGGGTTCTCAGTTCTTTAGCCTTTTGCTTTACTTTTTCCGTCAAATGCCCTCTAAACTGATCAAAAACCAAATAAGAATTCTTCTTCAACAGGACGCCAGGTCGTCTAGACCATTGCCTATCTGTGACAATTCAAAGCTAAACTGTTGCCGGGTATTGATGAAAAATTTTTGGAAAGATAACATTTTTTCTTCATAGAAATCAGATCGAGTGCTTGAGTCAAGTTGCTCATGATGCCGCTACATGCATTAACCGGTTAATCCAGCAAGCCGAATCGCTGACAACACCATTAAGACCCCCCTGGATTTTAGACTGAATTTTGTTGCAAAAAAGGTGGGTCTTAATACCCGTAATCTACGATATTTAGTAAACCATTACCTTCATTCTGTAGGTCGTTTTATTTCCAGTGAACGAAAAGCACGTGATCGAAACCCTTCAAAGATAATGGCGTACCAGAAAATTATGCAACGCCCTGCACGGAACTGGCATCTTTTAATGTATCAATTATGCTGCAAATTATCGTTCCTTTAAAACGAAGCAACAGCGCGTCGTCGTCAGCTGTTCGAACAATAGTCTAAAATGACGAAAAAAAAGTGGAACAATAGCGGCAAATTGCTAATTCCGAAAATTCCGTTCCAGCGTTTTGCCGTTTTGGTGTAATGCATTTTCCAAACATTTTTTTTCTGTTGTGTCGTGACAAAATATCGCACACGCACACACGGAGAGGTTTCGAAACGTCTTCTCAGGCAGCGAAGGATGTTACCAGAAAAGGAAAGACGTCAAAAAGCTGCGTGAAAACAGCATGAAAGGAAGCATTGAACGTGGCGGGCAGTAGACTCACGGTCGGTACACCTAATTAAGTTGCATCGTCGCTGTCCAGAACACCGGGCGATCCGTACTTCAACTCCGTTTTTCTGTGTGTCTGTGTGTGTTTTTTTTTAACACACGCAACGACACACCCGGCGGCGGCGGTTATGCATTCATCAGTTCGCAGGCACGTGGCACCGGTGTTCTGGGGCATTGCATAACCCAGACGCCAGAGGACTACGGTGGCGAACGATTATCCCAAGAGGATGACCATCGTAAATTTCAAACGCCTCCGAAATTATCGTCCTTTACACGCTTCACTCGCGTGTGCCAGCGCGAGCCCGTTGGGCGGTTCGACGGGAGAACTCGATCGAACCTCCCAGATAGCTTTCGAGCAAGGGTCCTCTTCAGCGTAAAGTGTGCACGTATCTTCTTTTTTTAGGCTACCGAAGTATCCATTTCTTTCAATTTTGCTGTTGCTCATCCTTCGCGTAATCGAACGAGGGCGGCCGACTCCGGTGACTCTCCGGTTGCCATTCACCAGATCTCGGCAAACATCAATCGCTTTCGGCCGGACCCGAAAGGAAAGAATGTGCGAACCTCTGGGAATGGTGGTCCTTCTCGCATTTTCTGCCTCTGCCTCTACCGGTCTGTCAGCTGCATGGCCATTGTGTCCTGTGGTTGAAAACGAAAAGCAAAAAAACAGGCACCACGTGCCACACGGGACCAGGGATCAATGTCCTGTCCCTTGCTCTTGGACGTCTTCCACGGTCCAGGAGCTTATCGATTACCAGCAAAATGGAAGGTGCTTACGGTGCCACGTCCTATGCTCCAATGCAGCCCACTTTCAACGGGCCTGCTATCGCTCACCTCGCATCTTGTTTGGTTAATTCCAAGATTTCTTGCTGGAACGCCACGGTTCCTCGATCGGAAAGCCTACATATGTAACGCGGGCCCTGAATGTCTGACCATTTAAGGGCTGCTAGGAGTGAACGGTGCAAAAGTTGTTGCTCAGGCACGTGCTCAGGCTGTTTGCGTCCAGCCCGGAGCCCTGGACGAGACGGAAAGGAGTCTGCATCCTTCTGCGCTGCAGGTATAATTTTTCATCGTTATTTATTCATGCAACGAAGGATTTGGGTAGTGTCGGGTAGGTGGCGGGCCAGCCAACGGGCACCCCAAGGACTTCTTAGGCCTGAGTCTGCTTGTGATCTGCAAACAAGATGCCGCCCAAGTCCGTCTAGGGCGCAAGCTTTCGACATCGGTCATCGTGGGCCGGTCGTGAATTGATTCGAGCGGTGTCTACACCCCATGACTGGGAAAATGCGTCTTTGAGCGCCACTCCAGAGCGGCTCTGCATAACACACACACATCGCCAGGGCCCTGAGGGTTTACATAATTTATTTTTCAATACCATTACCCGGCGACGGTGCTGCTGCTGCTCTACAGACAAGCGTCATGAAGTGAGTTTGGCTTGGTGCTGAGTCAGCGTTCCGACAATCTCTCCCGAGGACTAGGCGCCGGAATATCCTTTTCTTCAATTTATCATCGTCGCCGCACATTTTTGTCATCAAAACCCACTAGACAGTCACGAGTCCCCTCCCTGGTAGGCGGCATCCATGTACCGGGCTGACTCTCTGGAATTGGATTTATGCAGTGCAGTTGCAACGGAGGAGACAGAGAAAATGCGCATAATCGGGCCGCGCGAAGGTAGCGAATGACAAATGTTTTCAATTCAATTTGGAACTAACTTTCGAGATTGGCTCTTATATTTCGTTACGTGTGCGGCCAAGACGTTCCAGAAGCCATATTTTCGAGAAACTGCTCTGATTGCGCCGTAAATGACGGTGCAGTAAAAGAATCGCCACACGTAGCATTTCAACGTCGCCATCGGCTTCGTTTTGTGGAAAACTGTGGAAACACACCATCTCATTATTTTTGGCTTAAGCGTATGGGTTTGGGAAGCAGATTGGTTTTCGGGTTTCAATTTTAATTTGCATCTTCGTCCACTGATCTTCGTCCAGAGCGTGAGCCTAAATATGCCGGCCGACGAAGAAGTACACGGTTCCACAGTCCGTTGGGTGATCGAATTGGCAATACGGCGTATTGGTTGGTTTCGAGTAAATATTTTGAAGCCCTCGGCACCTACCGGAGGACACCGTTCCCGTGGTTCATTATTGGCAAAACCTCAACACCTTCGGGTTCTGCTGACGAGGACGTGCGCTGTTTTGAATCCAACCTAATCCGATTGGGTTTAAATTTTAATAAACAACCAACGCCGCCGCGAACGGCTGGCGGAAAAGGATAAGAGCTTGACCAAAGGACAAGAAAAAACCTTTTAAGCCGATTAAACCTACGTCTCGTACCTCGAAAGCATGTACAGAACACAGCAGGGTTCGACAGGTTTCTTGTGACAGGTTCATACCAACGGGTAGAAAAAAGTTAACGAACTACGACAAGGTGCGTTATCCGTTTTGTTAATCTGTGTGTGAAGCAAGGTAAGGTTTAGCAAAGTTTCCAAAAACAGTCGTGTTTTGCAAACCAAAATTAAATGCTAATCGATAAACATAAACTTTTAAGATACACTATCCTTTATATTTTTATTTTATATATATTTTATCCTTTATATTTATTTTAATTTAGGTTATTTTATTTTCATTCTTATTTACTTATTTATTCAGTTTTTTGTTCTTATTATTTATTTACCTAAATAAAAACATACTATATGATCTGAAAATGATGAAGTAGAGTCGAAATAAGTCAAATCAGATACTCATTACATAAATTTTAAAATCAGATTTAGAAAATCCTCCCGAAGGATAGTCTAAATTTACCACAAAATCTCTGATTCGACTTAAACTAGACTTCACTGAAATCGATCTAAATAGACTATTAAGATAGAAATAAGTTAGATTTAATAGTAGTTAGTCTAGTATATAAAAGAGATAAATGACAAGCTATTGCAGGTCAAAGTCACTAAAAATCATCAAACAACAACCAGTTTACGTCTCTCAGAAAGGCCAGGGCTTGAAAACCCAGGAACCCTGATTGACAACTGGTAGTTGAATGAAATTAAAAGTTAAAAGAGACGAATGCTAGACTATTGCAGCTCAAAGTCTCTAAAATACAAAAGAAAAAAAAAAAGTCGTGTTTTGCGGATATTTTCCATTCCACATTTTATGACATAGTGAAGGATGTAAAAATCTACAAACTACAGCAATCTAAGCAGTTTCACGATATATTGTAAATATATCAGGTGTACAAATAGAAAACCTCCGTTTTCCCATGGGGGGCGCTAGCAGCTGCAAATTTAACGATAAAAATATGCAAAACCCTGGCAATGACAGTTGAGGCATCTGTCAACAACTCCACAAAATCTCGATTGTTTATTTTCACTCTGCTTTGTGTTATTCATGTGCGAACATGGCGCAATTTGAGCCGAAAAAGAGCCATTTGCGGGAAGTGTTGCTTTTTGCGTTTCATACTAAAAAAAAATGCAGCTGAAGCGCATCGAATGATAGTAGAAGTTTATGGTGAAGCCTGCATTAGTGAAAGAACGTGTCGGGAGTGGTTTTGCAAGTTCAAAAACGGCGATTATGACGTGCAAGACAAGGAGCGTCCCGGACCGGTGAAAAAGTTCGAACATGCCGAATTGAAAACTTTGCTGGAAGAAGATGCTTGTCGAACGCAACAGGAACTTGCAGACTTATTGGGTGTGACGCAACAAGCAATATCGCATCGGCTAAAAGCCCTAGGAATGATCCAGAAACTAGGATACTGGGTGCCGCACGAGTTGAAGCTGAGGGACATCGAACGGCGCCTTTGCATTTGCGAGCAACTCCTTGAACGGCAAAAAAAAAAGGTTTTTTACATCGCATCGTGACCGGGGATGAAAAGTGGATACACTATGATAACCCAAAGCATAAAAAATCGTGGGGACTTCCCGGCCATGCATCAACATCTACAGCTAAACCGAACATTCATGGCTCGAAGCTGATGCTCTGTATTTGGTGGGACCAGCTCGGCGTTGTCTATTGCAACCAGGCGAAACCATTACAGGAGCCCTGTATCGCACACAACTAATGCGGCTGAGTCGAGCGTTGAAGGAAAAACGACGTCAATATTGAGAAAGACACGACAAAGTTATTCTTCTTCACGACAACGCTCGACCACATGTTTCCAAAGTCGTGAAAATATACCTGGAAACATTAAAATGGCACATACTACCCCCCCGCCCTACTCTCCAGACATCGCCCCGTCAGACTACTATTTATTCCGATTGATGACGCATGTCCTGGCCGAGCAGCGCTTCCGTTCTTTCGAGGGCATCAAAAATCGGATCGATGAATGGATCACGTCGAAAGATGAAAAATTTTTCCGACGAGGAATTAAAAAGCTGCCCAAAATGTGGGAAAAAGTTGTGGCTAACAATGGCAATTACTTTGAAGAATGAGTTTGTAAGGAGTTTTTTACAATAAAGCCTCAAATCATGAGAAAAAATGGCGGTTTTCTATTTGTACACCTGATAGTATTTTCCATTTTATAAACTAACGTACGATGAATCACAGAGCGCAACCAACGGAATTTGAGACATTTCTTGAGTTTGTTTTATCCAAACGGCCACAGGGATCGATCGAAGAGATTCTTGGGCGGCACCGGCAATCTGTATCGTTTCATTCGCGGATGACCGTCGCAAGTCCAAAAATATACATTCAAGACCGTCTAGCAGCACAGCGGCTGTTCGGAAGGAATTTTATCCAATTAACCTAGCATCCCTAGCGCCATAATTTCTGGCCAAAGTCACCGGGTCCGCTCGGGTGGTGATTCTTCGGTGCTTTCTCGCCTGTTTCCAAGGGGGAAAATCGTTTCCCACAACCTGCGTAACACCGGCCGCCGCCAACAGCTCGATGATTTTCCGATTAGGAACGATTCTAAATTTAAAATCGACCGGCAGCGTGGTGGTTGCGGTGGCGACGGTACCCTGTTAACCGGTCAGCGGACTCGTCTGAATCACTTTCTTCTAGAAGCTGTGGGTGCACCTTCGCGGGGTGGCAGCACATAAGGTAACGTTCGGTTGGTTCGTTGACGACACGGGTTGGATGTACATTTTCGGCGGTTGATCTTGGCTCTACTTCACAGATACGGTGCGATCTGCCCTAGAACCTTGAGGCACCGTTCGCCGAGAGATGAAACGTTCGGGATGGAATACATTTTTGGCCCACATTACACACCAGATCAACCTCGATCCGGATCTGTTCCGTAGAAGAGACGAAAAATTCGGCACTTTGAAATGGGACACATTATTTCTGACCACCATTCATGGACGTCACATGGTCCGACGACTCTCCTACATAATGCCTTTTTCGTACGATTTAGACAGAAAACAGTTTCCATAGCTGGTCCCTCGCTATGTCCCCATTTCGTTCCATGTAGAGCGTTATTGAACAGCGCGTACCTCACGGAGGACTTTCCTTAGCGCGCTCCTTCTCAAGAACACCTATCGCCCCGTTTTGGTCAACGAATGGGAGTTATTATTTATCGGCAAATAAATTATAAGCAAACAATGCGAAACTAGATCATCGTTGCTGTCCGGGATTTGGAGGGTTTCGTTTCGCCCGAATTTGCTACCGTTTTGGTGGTCCTGTTGCTTTCACCACAATTTGCTTTGCTCACCAGGAGGGGCCGGCGGCCGATATTACAGCGAGAGTAAATAAATTACGTCGGTACCAAACCCGAATGTGCTAAGAAAAATGTTTAAAGGATGCCGTCGATAACGCCGTAACAAGCCACAATTTGTGAGGCATTCTAAATTCCCGCAAATCACTGGAACTAATTGGAGGCTTTGCTGAGCGAAGCACGCAAAACAAAAAACCCAACACGTAAAACCAAGGCTCATAACTTTCGTTGATATCTTCCTTGCGTGGCGGGAATTGGTGCTGATTTTTTCTGCGTCGCTTTTGAAGTTCCCCGTTCGAAAACTGTGCCCACTTGAAACGAACACAACACCGAAGAGGTTGGCAAAATAGTACGCGCGGTCCTCGAGACCGGACCCCAAAGGATTCGCTTAATGAAGGCCGAGGGGGCCTTGCCATTTGCCATAAGAATTATGATGATTATTGATATCCGTTCAGTTTTCAATAACACAAAACGAGCCTCACCGTCTTACGTGGGGCGAAACAATCGAAATAATGCAATCAAACGTCGCCTCCTGCACTGTGCGTTTCTTCCGCCATTCAACACTGTGGCTCTAATTATATGCTGTGGCCACGAACACAATTGCAACGCCAGGATGCGTACCCAGAGAGCCTGGACTGACAGGAGGCGGATTTCAAGGATGAAAGAAAAAATCCTGGGACGAAAAATGTCTTTATTCGATCCTGGGGAAGGACGCGCGCGCGCGAACGTTGTTGAAATACGCGCGCGGTGGAAGACAAAGCCCCCTATTAACCCCTATGAAGCACTGTTTCGCTTCGTCCATGGCGGAAACTTTTTTTTGCCACCACTGTTCCGGAGGGCAGTACTGGCCCTAATGCATGAAACCATAAATATTATTATCCACCTTGAAGAGGATGCAAAAAAACTACAACATCGCCCACTGGAGAAAAAAACCGCAAGGCGTTGAACAATAAGTGAAAGCGAACGGAATCATTTGGAGACTTTAGGCGCTGCTGGACGAGGACGGTTTTTTGGGCAATGTCGGGTTGGAACCCGTTGAGTGTGATTGCTGGTGTTGAAAGTGAAGCCTTAATTAACGCGACGGGATGCTGCGACTAATCTTACGCAGCGAACACGGTTGGAGCGTAATTATTACCGGAAATAATAATTCTAGGGCGTGTTTGTAGTGGAGATTAATTACAAAAAAAAATGACATGCAAACCAACCGCACGGTAAATTACAGGTTTCACTAACCACTAGTAAAAATCAGTTCACTTGCGAGATAATATTTATGGGATTTTGTGTTCATGGGGAGAATATTTTTTATTCCACTTCATAATATGTGAAGATTACTGCCCTACGTAACGCTTCGAGGTCAGGCCAGTTCTTTCAACTTTAATGCTGTTACTATCTTGCCATCTAGAACGCTGCTGTGAAACTGCTGCTGGAATTTACCATCGTTAAAGCTTCGCTTGGCCACCCAACACCAGAGTATCGGCCGGAAAAAACAGTTCTTCAGCACCTTCAACCACCGACGCCAAGAAGAGCCAGCAGCGCCACATATTGCCGGTGAAACCATCGGGTAATCTTGCGCAAATCTTGGTCAGACCCGTGGGCGACCTTTTGCAGCTTGAATGATATCATATTCTCCTTTCTCCCCATAGCTTGGCTTCCAACTCTATACCGGCGAGCAACGTTCGCTGCATCTTCAACCGGTTAATGGTCTGGATCTGCCGTGTCGTGTGATTCAGCTTGAGTCAGTCTGCGCAACGTCAAAAATTAACACATCCTCCTACGAGGACCGTAATGGTTGGATACGTTTGTCGAGAGAAGTTGAAAACGTATTTGGCTGTTTCTACCAAGTCTGCTGTAACGTGAGTAACGTCGACGGTGGAATATGAAATTTAATACGTTTGTCAGTCCGTAATGAAATGAACCGGATACAATCAAGAAAAGGTTTTACAATTGATATTGATAATCCAAACATTTTTTACAGGCCGTAAACGTACACTAGCTACGGCACGTTAAGTTTCTCTGTTGTGTGCCAACCTAATTATCTAAGTAATTTTCTCCTTTCCAATACTAAGCAGCAGCATGCAATCTCTTTAACATCTCTATAACAAGGAATTTAGTTATTTTCGAATAATGTCGAATGTTTTCTCATCTTTTGTAGAACCATGTGATTATCAATTGTATTACTTCCTCACGAAAATTGCATTTATATCAGAATTTTTGTTCCTCATGTGTGATGTCTCAAATTTTAATAAACCATAGCTACGTATAACGGGGCTAAGGATAATATTTCTGCTGTCAAACATTGTGCGAACGCTTTAATCTTCTCGATGGCATCCGAGTAAAGGCCGCCGATAGTGACCTAACGTTGGTCAAATTACCGTCTAATAGAATCACTCTTTCAATATCCTTCGGATCGAAGTACAGCCCTTTCGTGGTCTCATTTAGAGGAGGCAGTTGTCCGTGCAAGAATGGATGGTTTGATTTTTACGAGCCCATTTGTGACAGGACACCCATATCGGTCGCCCATAATGATGGGCGAACAATATGTAAGTTCACGTACAATGCCGGGTTATGCTCTTTGTTAGCCAACGCAACCCGCCAGGATAGTGCTGCCGCATGTTTGTGTCGTTCTTCTTTCGAAAGCGGTTCTTATGATTTCACTCGACCATTAAGGACCGCATCGTTCTTCCTGCGGGACACCAGCGGGGCAGCAGTTCAACCGCCACACAGTCGAGTGACATCAAAAAGTCGTAAAAGTTTGTTATAAATGTGAGGTTCCTTTTCTGAAGAAGCGCAAACGGTGAAGCAGCAGAATTGTGTGTGTTGGTATTTTTCCCAATCGAAAACAAACCATAAAGGATACCGGCGGGCCTGGGACTCGCCGGCTGTAGAAATACATAAAACTGCAACGAATGCCGACCCAAATGGCCGGAAACCGCGTACTTGAAGTGGTTGTGTATGATCAGATGACATCTGATTTTTCAGACTTCACGATGCTCGTCAAAAGTCAAATCCCGAAAACTCGGAGCCGTTTGGCCACAAATGGCAACCCAAAAGTGGCCTTTCGGTTGTGATCTGGTCGTAAAAAATCATTTTTAAACAAACAGCCCACTTGAATGTGTTCACTTTAGCCGTAAGATATGGGTTTTTTTAAATATTTTTCACATCAGACCGAGCACCGGTCACGAGGACCTCGATGTGATTTATGGCAAGCCGATGGAACGCTTACACCAATGGGGCTGTGTAATTGAAAATGAATTTACAACCAGCTTAATTTTACAAATACCATACGGCTTGGTGAATATTGCATAAACACGATGCAGTAAGAATCGTGATTCATAAGCTTTGGAACCAGCAATTGTTGCAGGCGAGGGCGCGTGTGATGTCACTATGCTAATTGTGCACCGTCGCGAAACAACGTTTTAGCGCCTATTATTGACTCACACGACGTCGTTTCAAGCTGCGGATGCGATTGAACGGATGAGTAATTCGAAAATTTGCAATTTCAAAAATAGGTTTTTGAAAACGCACACGTGACGTGACGCAACTGAGTACGTGATTTCCTCATAAATTTGTTCGGATTTACGATCGACACAAAGTAAACCAAAAAGATACAGATGAAGATGATAAATCGCGGTTCTGGCCAAAGACGTCATGGGCGGTAAGTGATGATGCGTCTGGGCGCAGAAAAAAACTGAAACATTTCACCATTATTCATACACCTCTTGACGGTGAGAGTAAGAAAATCGTCCCGAAGCATCTTGACCATCATCGCACATCCTGCACAGTATCAATGATAGCCACCGGATATTTATAAAACGATTTTAAACTGTGAACATAGGGACGGGACGCCACCGGCAAAAGAAGGTTCCAAATAGAGCAGCACGGAAGAGAACAAAACTTCCGCAAGTCAGCAAGTCTTCCCACATGGCCCCTGTCTATAGCTGCAAGACAACGCCGGAACACGAATGTAATGCAACCCTCTACGGATCACGCGGTCTGTGCAAGGGTTTTCTGCCAAGGACATACGGGGGGGCTGTCGTGTTTAGGACGTTCTAGCGGCAGATTTTCGTGACATTCACCTCCATCAAATAAATGAACGGACGATGAACGCCGTAATAGATGATGCAAAAAGATATGTTGACAAAAGGTTCTATGCTGGGCCTGCAGTGGCGTATCGATTTCTGTCGAGAGAGGTCGAAGATCATTTCGATTAAGTTGAACATCGTTACCACCGGGAATGGTCGATGGCCGCACGATGACAATTTTATTTCCATTTCTCGCGGTGGTTTTCGATTTTTAGAATGACGTTGTTTGATGGGTTTCCTGATTTTTTATCGATTTTCGACGTTTGCAGGAAGCTCATTGAATGAGTCAGATCACTCGCACATAATATACAATGTTACAATGCTGAGGATGGGATGGAAATGGGAAACATAAAACATTTAAGTTGCTACGTTCAATTCAACAGTTAGCTGAAGAGAATAGCCCAAAATAAATAGTTTCTACACATATCAGTCAACATCGGTAAACATTTTAAATCAATCGAGATAATTGAAATAAAACAGTCCAAAAGTGTAGCCGACACCAACATATGGCTGAAAATAAAATGCAGTTTTTTGACGCGTGAAATCGATTACAGCATTCCATCTGCAGTGTTGGCTTCTGTTTAAAACACTGAAAATCCCTCACAGTTCATAGGACACCACCGGCGAGGGGTGACAAACGAACAATTTGCCTGGAGGGCGCGCACCTACATGAGTGCAATTCGTGACGGGCTGTTAGCTGTTAGACCTTTCTCCACAATCGTCCACAATCGAGAGGGTGAAATGCAATAAAAAATGTACAATTGTGGGGCAAGATGACGGTTCGATCATATGACGCGACCCCCGTTCGATATGACACCGCTCCGCCAACATACGCCAACGAAAACCGGGAACACCCTCTCTCGGTATGCAAAGTCTATCATTAGCGGCTGACGATGATGCTAAACATAAACGGTTTTTTATCGTTGCCAGTTGCCCAAACATATAATTTTGTGTCCTACATTAACCTTCTAAGTGCATTATTGCAACTAGACCAACGGATGACGCTGACAGGCGTTTGGTTTAACTGTTTTAGGCAAACGGATACGGTGCGAACGGTCTCTGCCTTATGATTAACGTTCACTTGAAACGTGCTTTTACCGAGTTTTGGAACATATTGACATTTTTGGAGGGCGTAAACCTCAAAATACATTGGCCTCAAGTACACGGGAAGTGCATTAGCCGATGGGTGCTCAAAGTTGCTAAACCTTCCGAAACTGGGCAACCATATCCACAACGAACGCTATGGACTAATTAAAAATTAAACATCCTTTGCGCACCTCGCGAGTGGCTTATCTTTCGACTGATGAACACCGCCGTTGATTACAGTATTTCCGGTGTTTGACGGACAAGATATGTCGTGAACAACGTTTATCTTCCCTCCGCCACAAAACTTTGCTGCTAACTAAGCAATAAAAGGCAGTAAAAAACCGCTCAAAATTCTTCGTTTTATTAAAGGCTTCTGGTGAAAGACTTTCGGCACTTTCTTCTCTGCGATCGCACTTTGGCGCCTCGGGACAGTTGTAAAATAAACTGTTTTATTGCCTCTCTCGCAGGTTCCCGTCCGAGTTTGTCGAACCAGAAATTATGGTCGATTACGTCGACGTCATATGTTGGGCGAAAGGAAAATGGGGAAATACAACTGACACGTGCCAGTGCCACACAGCGGAAAGAGAGCCCGGAAGGATAACCTTCCCGTGATGATGAGCTTCGCAGGCATGATAAGGAAGAAAGTGTGCGCGAACAATAATAAAGCGATTTTAAAGCCAGTCAGCGGTCAACTCGGAGGTGGTTATGTTGAAGGTTTAATTGCCACCTTCATCCGTGCGCAGCGACACCAGCGTTGTCCTTTTCTGATGGACCGCAAAAATAATTATGCTCAACGCAGAGGATCGCTTCATTAATGGGTCCACAGGCTGACACATCATGTTGCAGACGACTATGAGAAGCAATTTAAAACGGAGCAACACTCGGGAAGTTTTAAGAAACCCTAAAAATGAATGAAGGAAAGGTAACCAACGTTGAATTTTTACTTTTTACAAAATATTTGACAGTACAAACCCAAGAAAGGTATTTAAATAACCATATTTCAGGGATAATACGATTGAGTTGCGTGGCGCACGCTGCTTGATTGACAGCGTTTTTCTTTCTTCGGTGATGAGATTTCCGTCCTGTGAAAGCGTGGCTCACGAATGATAAATTTACCTGCAACGAGAACGAGAACAAAAATGCAATTAGACTACAGCCACGCACTATTTGCCCTTTTCTTCTGAAATCTTATCACCATCTGAGAGGCCATAAAATCTTCAACCTTATTGCCGGCCCCTTAAGCGAGGCGCGACGCGACAAAACAAACGGTTCGCCGACTCTCTCCCCTCGGCGATGGGGAGTTCTGGAGATTGTTATCGTGTGCTGCTTCCCGTTTGTATATTAATTGTACATGGCAGCATGATCTAGTCGTTTCATTTACAGCACAACGCACGGCGGGGACGAGCGCGTGCGATGGTTGGATCGTGATAGAGCGCGATCATACTTTCGACCTAGGAGCCACGATACGTCTATACAAAGGATTCCTCTTAAGCCCTCCGACCACCGGGAATTGCACTTTGTTGTGGTTGGTTCATCATGTTAATGACCTGGTCGAAACTACTTATTGTCAGTTTCTAAACTTATTAGGTAAATTTTTCAACAGCTTAAGCTAATCGATAAGCCGATTGTTAAAACCTAACTAAAGGTAATGAAACCAAAACGATAACGATAAACAACTCAAACATATAGAACTGAATGTTCAAACTGCCCAATCGTTTATGCAGCATCTTAAACAGAAATGGTTTCCTAATCTAATAAATTCAAATTGTAACATTCGTTCCCAGCAGGTTCGGTCTCATTTTGCCGAGAACTTTTCGTGGCATGGTCACTCGGTTCCCCTCGTCGTCAACTGTACGCGCGTTGACCCGCGCCGCCCGGGGTCACTTCGTTGGCAGCATCGAATCGAAAGAATCGGAAAGCAATAAACCGTCAAAATCCGCTTTCTTTTCCGGGTTGCGGAATATCCTACTCCTGACCCGGGAGGGTGCGAATAAAGCCGGTGGTGAATGGCGGACAACATTGAAGCGCGCACCACAACATTATTCTAACGCATTTTGGCGGATTAGCCATTTTTCGAGCGGATGTAGGCTTTGGGTTTTGCGTTTTCTTCACACGCACCAGCGGAGCGGATGAACGAGATTCGATTTTCTTGTGCCGCTGGCTACAAAGCTGCGATGGGAAGTAGGGAGACGCGCGCGATCCTCTTGCCGCTGGCCCTCGGCTCGGCGAGGATATGTCAGGGGCTGTCAATGTTCGATCATTTTAAAATAACAATATCGATTGCAGCTGCAACCCGAGCTGTGCGATGTAGGAACCCGTGAGATCACCCAGGAGAGCGGCGGACAGTGTGTTGCTACGCGAGAGGCTTTGTCTAAGATGAGTAGAAACTAGCTGAAGGGCATATAAGGTTTCGATTTTTTAGAAGAACTTCAAGGCATTATGAAATGATTTGGAAAAGTGTGTCGTCAAGAGCATTGGACAAAAAAGGTATCGCAGAGCAAACGAAGTGTTTGTTCCACTTTTTTCAAAACAAAACGACAACAAACAATTCTGCAGGACGAAAATATGCAAATGACTTACATCATTATTGACGGATTATCGACGGGTGGGTTCGAGCTCTCTTAAACCTTTCCCATGCTTTTTCAACAAATAATTTCCGGTTCTTCGTTCCATCTCGAGACTCGGTCTCTCTTTTACCTTCTATCGATCACAACAATCTAGCCCTGAAGTCCTCTTCTTTGGGCAGCACTGTCACTTGTGTTTTCAGAATCATCACCGCAAAAAATAGTCGTCTGGAAAATCAATGCTAATGAGCTATCTTCACAGGGTGCGAACATGGTCACATGGTAGGGACAATATGGATTGTTGCTTTGCAACCGCTACTAAGCAAGGGTTTCAAAAGAACAGCACTAAAAGAGATTGCACAAGATCGTTCATTTTGTTTGTTTTCTTTCACTAATTGTTTCTGATAAAAGTTAGTGTAAAACTTACTCAAAACGAGTCTCACAATTTAAGCAGCACCACAAAATAATGTAAGTTTTGTACACTATTTCGTGGCATTGGAAACAAATGTAATATTGTTCTTTAATATATCATATTCTCTTTAAACATATCCTCGAATTTCCAAATAGTATCCCAGTACTTATGAAGAAACTTTATAGCATTGGTTTTATATAGTCAACGTTTCTTTTCGCTCAGAAATCACTGTTTTCAGTGAAAAGCAGCTAAAAAAAGAACTCGATTTGGTAGAGCGAACATGACTGGCATAGCAATGTGGACATGAAAAGTTAATTCGAAACCGGTGTGCCATTTCCGAGTAGAATACTTAAACGTGGTCCAAAGTATTTCTGCAAACAAAATCGATACCCGTACAGTGGCGAAGCACGTGCTAGCGACATAGAATCCCTGGTACGTAATACCGTGATCTGTTGGAAAACAGGACGAAACTAGGCCAATGAACTTTGCTGCGCCACCATCGTTTGTGAGTGTGCAGTTTCCCTCAAATATTTACCTTACAAACTGAACGTATGACGTACGACCCCATTTTCTCTCGTTCTCGTAAATCCTAATTTGTTTATAGCCGAAACGAAGCTCCAGTCACAGTTCACTTTAGATAGAGTTCACATCTGGTAGGCAGAATTGCCGACAAACATGAAATGAAATTCAATTTCAGTTATTTGTGGACGGCATAATTCCCGGTCAATGTTTTTTTTGCAACGTACAAATTTCATTATACAACATCTGAACCATCCGATACGTCTGGACATGATAGCAGCGGCAACGAACTTTTTTACTATTTTGAGTCACGACAATTCGAAAAGGTAAAATATCGGAAAAAATAAAAGAGATTTTCTCATTCCTGTCGCGAACGCGAAATGTCGTGTGAAACGGCATTTTTTTTTTAAATACTCTTGCGAGGAAAGTAACATCTCACTTGTAAGTGCTGTGCCCTTTATTTGCGTCACCCTATTCTTTCTATTTTATGATTGCGAATCCGAACCGAACGCCTCGCGCAAATCTTTTACTTTATTTATGATTTCGTTCATCTTTTAGACTATTGTGCCGAAGTGAACAACAAGTAGGAGTTACCATTCCGGGGCAAAAGGGGGTAATCTAAGCAAAAGGGAATTTAGAAACCCAATTTTGGGCCAATTTTGTAGGGAAATGGAAAAAAGAAAGATCCCTTCGCAAAGAAAGCCATTAAGCACCGGAAACGGAGGCTTGTGTGATCAATAAAAGTCAACCGGAAGAAAGCAAAAATTAACCTTAAGTAAGGGATCAACAATATCGTAAAAAACACCGGTCAAAAGCGCACGGAACACCCAATAGCACTGCAAAATCTTGTGAATTTCTTTGGCCCGAGAATGTTTTGATACTCAATTGGTGGCGAAAAATATGAGGGATCATAATTTCTTGGGCTTCTCTTTCCTTTTTTTAAACGCGCGGTACAACTGCAAATATAAGAGGTACTGTTGCATTCATCCGAAAGATTCATAGAAGCTAACTAGGCTCCGAAACGATTTCTTCGTTTGTTAAACCCATTATTCGGCACAATACCCAAATCAAAAAAAGATGTCGAATGCCATTTCGTATTTTCACACCAGGTGTTGTAAGAAGGCAGTAAAACAGCTTACAAAACTGAAAATCCTTTTCAGGTTCTTGTGCGCCAGTTTCATTGCAAATATCGAAACAGATTTCATTCTAAACATTTTGTTCTACACTCGAAAGTTAGATTGTACTCATAATGTTCATCGTATAAAAACATCAAATAAAATCTGAACGAAGATGCGCTTTTGCTATAAACATCAAGACACTATGACGCTTTTTTCAATGCAGAATGCTCATAGGCTATCCTGCTATTTTATAAAAGGCACTTGGGTCGACCGATGCGATGATTAATTTTCTCTGAATTGCATTGCGTGCCTCGAAAGGGATGCACATTATGTCATTAGTCATTTTTCTGCACCGAACTAAGACGTTCCAATATCTCGAAGTGTGCAGTGTGTAATGCAACCCATTAGAAAGCGATTCCCCAAGGACTTTCTTCCCTTGAACGGAACGAATGAAGATAATGACACCCAAGCGCAGTGAACGGTATGCGAAGCCACATTCTTTAATGGCCTATCTTCGGTTTAAAACAGCAATACTGCAATGTGCAATATATTAATTTATGGTGCAACATGGTGATTAAAACAACACACCAAACACAACCAGTGTGCTTTACTGTCCCGAACACGGGACACACGGCTGCTGTGTGCCACTTCAGGTGATGCATTCGAGTTCGAGGCAGTAGAAAAAACGAAAAACCCGCACCATCTTAAAAGCATGCAATGTAACTGTGAATTAATATCCATTATCCTGTGGCAAACGGGAGAATAATAAAAAAAAAACACCACAACAGGGGCCCCGGTGCCAGAAAGTGAAGCTAAGAAATGCAGCGAACATTAAGATGCAATTAAAAGGCACTTAAAATTATTTACGATCGCCCTCGGTGTGGTCGAAAAGGACCACCTTTTTGTTTCGCTCGCGCTCCTGGATTGTGCGCGGCTTTTCTCGGAGGGCTATCTATCAAAATCACATAAAACGACCAAAACTCGCGGATAGAGCCAGGAAAAAATATCGAAACAAAACATAAGCAGTGGCCAATTTCCGCCAAATTCAGACTTCGCGGAACTGTGACACAGTTTGATGGGAACCTGAAAAGGACCTTAATTGTTTGTGGCAGATGCCACCGCGACTTGCCCAGAAGAAGAAGCAGAAAAAAAACAGATACAATGGCTTTCCCGCGTCCTGCGGACAATGCGTGCGAATTTTTTGCGAGCCTTGCTTCGGCTGTCTACGGCGGTCATTCCGCCGCGGAGTCGTTAATTGAATTTGGCCCGCTGAAAGTGAACGAATTCACGGTGAATAAATTCAATTTCCAAAATTTGAGTTCCAACACAAAATCAGGTCTTTTCGGATGCTTGCGTGGCGTGCGGATGGACCAGACCAGACCAGACGGAAGCGGAGCGAGAAAAGCCGCTGTCCATCGGTGTGTGATTTTCGGAACAATTTTTTTTCTCCACGTCGGTTGATGCAATGTCCATCACTTCCGGGGTTAGCAGTAATGCGAATTTAATTTCGGCAAGGATTTCCATTAATCCCTCGATTCACGCACCAGCGGCGAGGACCGGCTTCCCCGGGCGCCGACCGGTTGGCATCCCCACGTTGCTATTACTTGCTGCTGGTAGCGGCAACATCGGCCAGTGAACAATGGGATTAACCATCAAGGAACAGCTCCAGAAGAATGAGGAAACTAATTGGATGTGGTTTGTTTTGCCCGTGACGAGTCGGAAGACCCGGAAGCACTCCTCACAGCAAAACATCGTCCTCATTTGTTGCTCGTTTGCGATCGAAAGGTGTCGCAAATTTTGACGAAAAAGCGAAACAACGTTTGATATTTGGAAGACAAAAAAATGGTAAACACACGCAGACGGCAGACGGTAACAAATAAACCGGAAATAAATATTTTGGTTGGAAAAGCGAGCGAGCCAAGGCATGGTGAGGATTTTCGCTTCCGTGGTTCTTGGTGGTGGCCAAGGCCAGCATCAAAACGAACTAATGCTGGTCCGCTCGCTTCCCATCAGTCAATGGTGGTCCTGTTTTTTTTTGTTCGCCTTCTGGCTGTTCAATCAAACATCCATCACCTGGTTGACATTTGGTAACAACTTTTTCTGTCTCTCTCAAACTTCTGTCATGTTTTGTGTTGCGAAAAATCGAATTCGGGTTTGGTTTTTTTCTTCGGTTTGCCGCTTGGAAAGTAATGCTGTAAACAATGAAAGCCGGGCTCGAGAAATGCAGTTGCAGAAAAGGATGCAACAGGAAGGAAACCAGATCGACCGAACCAACGAAGAGAAACTGTTAACGAATCCCGCATTCCTGCCGACTAGTGGTTTGATGCCGATTTTTGGGGGCTTTGCGGTTTTGATGCCTTTATTTGAGAGCAGATGGTACGGAATCCTTACCGTACGGCAGCGGTTTAGATCAGGGATAAGAACGGGTGAAGAAACATACGAAAAGGATTCGATTTCAATAAATAACGAAACCGCACACTGGACTTAGTGTGGCTCAATCGCGTTGCGCAAGATTGCAATCTGTTTGATGAACATCGTCCTGCGGCAAGACCAACTGTTGGTTGTCATTACTTAAGCTGGCCGGGAATAGAATACATTTGTGAGTTCCATTTGGGATTCAATCAACTGAACCGAAGCAACATTGATTGTTGGATCCTTTCAATGAGCGAAATATATTGCAAAAGATGGATTAAGAATTAAGAAAAAGTTTCGTTCGCTAAGTTAGAATTAGAACCCTGTTTCATCGTTCTTTTGAACGTGTTTGCCATCTTCCGTCACTTAGGCTTTCTAATCCCTAGTGTTATCCTAAAGCAAAGTTTAGCTTTACATACACAACTTACAAACCGATCTCACGAACCGCGTAACGGAACCGGTTTCGGTGGTTTTCTATTTTGTGGTGCTGTCCTTTACTTTGTCCCTTTCCGGAACCACTCGAAACAGTGTCCTCTTTGAAGATGTCCTTTCTGTTGACCGCCGGCAAGTATCTCAATCAAAGTGCGTCGATGGGTTCGATACGATAACCGTGTAATCCTTGGTCAAGAACGGGTATTAATGTTGTTCCGATGCCTTGACCTGGGTGCCTTGTGGATCTCAACGGACTTACACTAATCCAGAACTGAACCAGAATGACATGAACGGTGGAGTGGAGTATTATCAACAAACATTGAAAAGTCCCGCCGCAATCATCCAATATCTCATCATCGGCAAGGGACTGGAGAGGTGGTCAAGCAGGCCAATCCGACCTACTCCGACCATCAATCAAGTTTCGGTTCAAATGGAGAATTGTGTTGCATTTTTTATTACGCTCGACTCAATGTCCTGTTTGACCCCTTCCTGCTGGCCGACATTAGGGACGACTCGAAGTGAAATACGGAATAGAAAAGGTACAGACAAGACACTTCACGAAAAAGACTAGACAGCGGTCGGGTAGAAGTGTTCGTTTCGGGACAGGCATTCAAAGGATTCCCGTCAGTTGGAATATGACTACGGCAGCCTACGGCAGCCAACGTACAATCCTTTCACGACGGCCAGGTAGTGACCTCCGGCAACTAGTGGACCTTCCCCGAGCGGACACAAAAGCTTCTATGAGTTTGAACTAAACTATTCAAGCGAGTGTTGGGATAGCACCCAACGGATAGCAAAGATGAGCGTCACTGACAGCTGTCATTATGTTTCAAAACAGTGACGCTAGATGGCACACTAAATAGCTCGAATGGACACTACGGTTGCAATGTCCAAGTACGAATGTTGTGTGTTTGAGGTCCGTCCTATGGCTTTAATCAATATTGGCTTCGGGCACATTTCACTCTCGACAAACCGGAGCCCTCCAAAAGCTGACCTAATTCGCTAGCCCTAACCGGGTTTGGCAGGCCGAATAGGCCCACGGAGGGTCGCTTAAGATTAATCGCGATGCAATTTGTCAATTTGCAACCAATCCGAACGCAACGCGCGCCCTGGACTGCATTCGCAGGCAGCTAGGAGTTTGATCGAATTGCGTACGGTTGCGTGTTGCGTGGCCACAATAAACTTTGCTCGAGTTTTCCGGCCGATGGCCAAAAAACGCAAACAAGAAGCAGCAAAAAACACTACACAATCGCAGTGTCGGGAAAATCCGGGTCGCTAAAGGGACATATTATTCCGGGGATTGGTTTAAAACGATCGCATAACAAATGTTTACCGATTTATCACCGATTCGATTGACCCCGTTGCTGCTGCTAGCTGATTGCGGTGCACCCTGCGCAGAGGCCGCCCATGGGAAGCGTCATACTCGGTGTATCCTCGGACACGGACACTCTTATTATGGCCCCGTACCACCGTCCCGGACACTCTTGTTGCTTGTTTGTTCTTTCGCTTTCCCCCTGATTATCGGTAAATTATGGGTTTGCAAATATTTGCAAAGGAAGGAAGAAAGTGCCCCTCGCTGCTGGCGGGAAGCGACACGGGATGTGGCGAGGGCAATTTAGAATTTGGAGCCAAATTAATGCAGCACAGCGTGCCGAGCGATGGGCGTTGCTGTGTTATGCAAACTGCTATGCGTGACGGATTTGTCGGTATCTGGTGGAAACCCAAAATTTGAAACGAATTCGACAGCAATTAGTTCAATCGAACGATGCGTGAGAAGTTTTTGCCGTGGAGCGCCAAAAGCTTCGTGGAATAGACTTCGAATACGGGAGCAAAAAGAGTCTCGAAGACTCCTCTTAAATTTAGGGGTTCAGTTTGCTGTTTCTAGTTTAGAAAACATCGTTATAAACCGATCACAACGAACGGATTAGAAGGAATTAACCATTCATCGAGTTGTCATATTTAGTTGAATTATGACCATCTTCGGTGACCGAATTCCCCGTCCGTAGCCGGACCGAGTCGAGCACCGAATCGACGCCAGTCGCGCAGCGAATGGAAATCCTGCGCCCTTAGGAAGGCTTCCTTAACCCTCAACAAACGCGCAACCCTTACTGGGCAAGGCAAATATGCGCGCGCCATTCAAGCGTATCCTTCCACACGGATCAGACACCACACGCCACTCCTGGTGCCCGAGAAAAGAAAAGGGGTTTCCTAAGCCCAGTGTTCCTAATCGCACCTTCTCGACCTTTTCGGTGGGTCGACGCAATTGCGCAACCCCCCCGACGATTAGACGGCGGCATACATCGTCGTGACTGTACGCAAACTCGGCAGGATCTTGAAAGGATTCCAGAGTGTGTGGCCGGGGCCTGTAAAACCTGTACTCAGGGGGCTCTGGCTCGGGTGGTTGTTGGGACGCTGCTCGATTGCCACACTAGTGCACTTTTATTTATTGCACTTTAATGGTCGATTCACACAAGGACCTCCGTCGCGTCCTCGCTGTGGCGTGTCCTTGCAGCCTCATTTCCTTGCGTCACCGAGCACCAGGAAGGGTTACGGTGCTCGTGCTCTTAGTGGCCTCTAATCAGGATCGATCGCCCTGACGGGTTGGGTGCATTTGTTGGCGGTCGATTGATTTATGAATGGCAACACACACACACACATACTGGTGACCTCGCGACCCGAATATCCCATCGATACCGGAAGTGGCGGCTTTGTGGCAATTTCGCTCTCTGCTCTCTGAGGATTAAAAAACCTCGGCCTCGGTCGTCGGTAATCAGCTTTGTCAACAGAACGTTAAACAAACAGTTGACTAACCGCGTCCTTAGCGTGCGTTGAGAAGCACGCTCCAAGAGGTGTGCGTGATAAAATAGTTAATTTTCCATTACCAGCATTTAAATTTACATTTCAAAGGATTATATGAAGAAGACGAAATTAACTGAAGGTGTGATTGTAATGAATTATTTCTACTGTAATGTTGAGTGGAAGTTCTTGCGTCTCAAAATATGCAGGCTGAGAAAAAAAAATCCTCCGAATCTAAGGTTTGGCATGTCGATCGAAGACAGAAAGTAGCCCACGAAACGCTGAATGCCCGTTTTCTTGAACCTTTTCCTTCCACAAACTAGACGTTACAACGATCCGCGGCGGCGTAAAAAAAACGGTTTTCTTGCTCTCCAAAATAGACTACTGAAGGCGTTTCTTTTGAAAGAAGCCCTAAAACTTTTTTTCCGGTGTTACGAAAGCCGTGTCTTGTGCGAAGTTAAGGTTGTGTTGGCGAGTGAACATTGTAAAAGGGTAGTTTCGCCACTCGCCACACCGAGACACGACAACTAGCGCAAATGTCCTCAAATCGTAACAGATAAGCGAAAATTCAATTACGTTTATGCGAAACGCGCCGGGACACACATGGAAAATGGTACCAAGTTTTTTCCCAGTCCACGCCTAACTGGCTGATGTCTGCACTTTCGTGGATCTCCTCGAATACAACCTCCCGGAAAGGAGCAACGCTTCCGCGTGCAACCTTGAACATGCCGCTGGTACCGGTCGTGTTCCTTGGTGGTATGACAGTTGGAGTTCTTGCCCAGTTTCGGCGGGATCCTGCTCTAGTCTGGTGGTGAACATCCTGACAGTTTTCTTACCTGTCCTGTTCTGCTACGCAGAAGGGTGCTGTAGCCTAAAAAAAAAACGACACACACCACCCTTCCCGGGACACCCTTCTAAGAATCGTTCCGAGGGTTCGCCTTCCCAAAATCAGATTGCCTTCCTGGGCCACGGTGCGAGACCCAAAGTCCCAGAAGCATTGCTTCATTCACCGCAAACATGAAGCAACCCGATTCGACAACACGAAACATTCGGGAAATGTTTAACGGACCCAAGGTATACGAAAAGTAAGTAACTTTAAAAAACACGAGCAAATTGGAACACGTTTTAGTGCGTTCTAGCCTCTAGCCTCTAGAAATGTGTGGTTTTAAGAAACTTTTAACAAAAACAAATCAAGTCCCAATTATGACTTTCGGACTAACTCCAATAAAACTTCGGCTCCGTGGTTCGACTTCATTGTGGCAGTAAAATTTTAACATCAACACGTAATACCATTTCTACGCCACGTGCTATTTTGCATCGACTGGAGGACCACAAATGTGCTATTTTCTATTTATCGACCAAAAACTTTGTAGCTCAAGCCGCGAGAGTTCGGCAAAACTTTCATTTCGCAGTGGATGTGCTCATCCATCGGGCGCGGTCTAACACCGGATCCAGCAGCTCGGTTGGCAGCAATGGAACAATTCTTACAATCAACGTCAAAAGCGTTAATACCCGCCGATCCGGTGACCTAGTTTCGAGTTGGCCAATTTTCCTCAACCCGCGTGGGTCTCTTTCCATCGCAAGGACCTGCTGCTGCCGCCGCTTAACGAACCGTCCAAAATTATCTCGTTCCGTGATGCGAAGCATGATTCAAATGACACATTTTCCTCCACCCGGCCTTCATCCTGGAACTCAAATGGCAAATGGGCGGGTGGGTGGTGTATCTGTCGATGATTTTATTGTCCGCCAAACGCTGACCATCGCTCGCGGCTTATCGTTTCTAGGTGTGAAAATGGAGCGCCGTTTGCCGTTTTCCACGCGTTCGGAATGTTAATGCTTTGGACGACGCTAATGGGTCGGTGCCATTATTAATAACGAACGCGCGCTGCTGGAGAGGTAACGGCTCAAGTTAGGATCGATCCAAACATTGGCCAAAGTGTTTCGCATTAGCGTCACTTTTGGCGGGATGCGCACGAATTTATTTGATTAGATTTTTACCCAAAAAGAAACAATAGTAAATTCGATAAAACGGAAGAAAATTCAAAAAGTACAGAACGAATGTACATATCCTTTTGAAAAACAATGATTGGAAGTAATATATCAAGCTGTCTAAAAAGTCATGGACGTTTTTTGGGTGAAGTTCAAAACATTATTTAAGATACTTTCGATTGTCCGATTTGCGTCAAATCAATTTTACGTCAAATATGCATTTGTTGTATTTGTCTTTTTTGTCTTTTCAAAAATACCTTCATAATGCCTTTCTTGTAGAAGACTTAGTCGTTATTGGTTAATAACTTGAGCAATTCCTTTTCGTAATCCTTTTTTGAACTCAGTTTTTCACCACTCAGGAAATTTTGTAATGCCCGAAAAAGGTGTCAATCGCTTGGTGCTAGGTCCGGACTATACGGTGGATGCATTAAAATATCCCAAACTTTCTATATCCCAATTTCTTAAAATATCCCAACCCGGACTTTCTGGTGAGTCACTAAAGACGTGCTTAACATTTCGTTGTCCTGGTGGAACACAAAACCTTTTCTGTCGGCCGATTCTGGCCGTTTCTGGTCAATTGCTAGCTCCAAACGGTGCAGTAATTTACAGTAGAGATCTGAATTTATTGTTTAGCCACACGGAAGCGACTCATAATAAACGATTCTTTTCAAGTCCCACCATATACCCAGTAGAACCTTCCTAGCCGTTATTTCTGGTTTGGCCACCGGTTAATCACCGATTCACCACCCTTAGACCACGATTATTTTTACACAGTATTGTCGTATGTATCCCATTCCTTATCCCCAATACCCATCCGTTTAAGAAATGGTTCGATTTCATTCCGTTTGGCCAAAATTGCGAAGATGGAAATTCGAGCCATCATGTTTTTTATGTAAATAGGGTGGCGCTCAAACATCGAGCTTCTTTGTGGATCCAGCTTTGCGCAAATGGCTTAAAACTGACTTATGGTTAATCTTTAGCTCCTGGCCGATGCTCTGACTACTAACATGCCGATCAACTTTGATTATTTCTGTGATTTTATCGACATTTTCGATGACAGGTCTGCCTGTGCGAGATGCATCTTTAACATTAAAAATAACCGAAACGGGTCAACGAACCCAAAATTAAACGTTGCTAGCTTTTAAAGTATCGGAACCATAAACACCATGCACAATTTCAGCGGCCTAGCTTGAGTTTTCGCCCTTATCGGACAAAAACTTTAAAATATACCGAATTTTCTCTTCGTTGACCTCCATTGTTAACACCCTGTAACTCACAAACGAATGGAACAAACAAAAAACAATGGAAGCATTTTTTTAGGTGTAAAGTATAAGCTTTAAAACGAGTCTAAATTTGATACTGTACGATCGATACTTTACGATATATCGAACACTAAAGGCATCTATCGTGAAAAACGTCTATGACTTTTTAGACAGCCTTATATTTTTGTTTAAATCACTCAGATTAGTGTAAAAATTCATTAATTCCTTTTTATACTCAAATGTAGAATTGAGCTCATCATGCTCGAGACTATTGAATTACTTGAATTTATAATTGACCTATTTTAATTGAACGCTTGATTATTGAGCTGCTTTCACTATTACCTGTTCCGTTAGGTTAAAGAAGCTGTCTTCATAGCAAACCCGCAGTCGTCGAAACATATAAGTGTTCTAAAAATTTAACAAAAATCACCGCCGATACATGCACAAGTGAAAGTGCTTCAGTATTATAAAGAAAATTCGAATCTTATGAAGGGATTTGCTCATCGCTTCAGTCATTCTCGGCAACTCTCGGTTGTAACACTTTCCCTGCCGGGCGCTAGATGAGGCGCAACCCGTCACAAAACGTGACGTCGTTCGTCGGAAAGGCACGAGAAGCAGAAGAGAGAAAAAAGTAATTTCATTTTAATTGCGCACAATGCGCTTGTTTTGATTGTTATTTTAACAGGCATGAAATTACGATTCCTCTTTTGGCCCGCAGTTGGCGCCTTCCCGGTGCAGGGGCAAAGCCAAAACTCGAGACGAGAACGAACCTTGCTATGCGCCGGCAACCGGTAGGGAAGTGGTGGAAAGCAGAAGTCGATCGGCCACGAAGTTCGTCCTTGGCCGTCAGATCGACCCGGGGAAGAAAGTTTCGAGGTCTGAGCGGTCGTGTCCGACGAGTGACGCAAGCCCCCTTCGGACTGACAGCCGAAAGGCGAAATGTCAACCAGGCAGCGAAAAGGAACGAGAGTTGGGTGCGCCGCCTCTGTGTCTGTGTCCGTCCCGTTTGGGGTTCATAAAGGAAGGTTTTCCTTCTTTTTTACCGCGTCCCTCGTCAAGAAAGAACTGGCCTGCCTAGGGTTCAGGTGAGGAGGGCCGATGCAAATCCCTGGTTGGGACCTCGAGGGGAGTCGAACGCACTGTTGCTGTTGCTGCTGTATGCGTGCTGCTTGTTTCGATGCACCAATAGATGCACTGATTTGCTTTTTGGGAACAAACAGCTAAAGAACGATCCACAACCGTTTTGAGTTCGATTTTCGCCCCTTTTTTCCGATGGGTTCACGGCCAAGTGGAAGGGTTGCCACACACACGCAACCCTTGACAGAGGAAGACGGGTCCGACATGCCAAGCCCGGCCCGGATCTAACGGATCTAACCCTTTGCAACGGGAGCAACGATTGAGACCGACATTTTCAACGCAGCATCCGAATTCCCCCACCCAATTCCGTCCCGAGAAAGGTTACCGATCGAATGCCAACCGACGGTTTTTGGGAGGAGAAATTTGCGTGAAACAAATTTCCAATCATCATCGTCACCGTGGCGTGGTGGTGCCCTCGCTCTCCCCGTCACACGTCCTGCGGCCACATTGGCAGCGAAGAAAATATGAACCTCACTGCGTGACACCGACAGCGAGTGACATGATTTGCATAACACATTTATGGCATTTTAAGTAGCGCCTCTCGACGTTTGACTTCCAAGAATTGTTCTGCGACGAGCCAGAAAAAGACAGAAACCGTTCTCGGGAACGGAAAAAAAGAAAGTAAATCTGGGGCGTTATGATGTTGTGCATTATTGTCGCAACATTGGCACGGCGCCTCGACCCGGGGTGCCAATTTTATGCGGTTTTACGTTTTTTTCTTTGCTGCGGACAAATTTTACGCTGTTTCTTCAACAGCGTAAAATTTGATTGCCAAAAAACGCTGTTGCCACTAATTGGCGTAGTTTGCGAAATGCGTGCATAACTTGACGCACGGGGTGGTTGCATAAATTATGCGTTTCTTTGAATGCAGGCGAGTGATTTATGTGGAGCTGATTTATGCTCAAAGGGTTTAAAGTTTAGAGTCAGCAGCATGCAATGGGATGGCCGAAGTTATGCGTCCGAAGTTGAGATTTTCTCAATCTATGAGTTTCTGGGAAAACTTTTACTTCCTCTTTATTAATACCCACATGCGATTTATCATGGTTTCGGGATTAAATAGCAGACTCCGGGAAGGAGCCGCCTGAAACCCTTTGCCATCCCATCAACGAATCCCAACGTGCGCATCCTGTGTACCAAAAATTAACAAATAATATCCTCGAGCAATGTGATAATTTGTTTGAACTCTCCGACCGACATCGCCCAGGCTATCCTTTATCCGGTCTCGGGCCCTTTTCGAACTCAACATCAGTGACCTGCCGTCTACCGGGGCCGAATGTTTGTTTTGCTGTCGTGCAAATGAGCAGCATCTTATGGGAATGAACCACAACAACTGTGCAACATTCACAGACCTTCCAACATCAAGACATCACAGCCCGTGTCCTGCCGGGTCTCTGGCGATCTCACGGAAGATTAAAACGTCCCGTGAGCCGGACACGCGATTAGCCCCTACACGCAGCAGCATCATCGTTGGCTCATCTAGCAATTGGAATCCTGTTTTCAACGCGCATCATCCACACATTCTAGGCTGGACCTCCGGTTGACCCTTTCGCCCGGTGCTCGCCCCGTGCTTGACCGTTTGCACCCTCAGGGACCGAAGTGGTCAAGGAAGAATCGCAGATCGCAGGCAGCCTCCCCGAGGGGGTTGGATCTCCGCCGAACAGGTCTCGTTGAGATGATAGCCGAAACAACCGCACAAAGTGCATCACTCTTGGCCCCGGACGAAGAAGGGCGGCCCTAACGAGGACGCGCCGCCCAGACAGCTGGGATTATAATTGATTACACCGGCGATTACAAGCGTCTTTGGTGCGTAACCGAATATCGCGCCTCATCCCTTAACTGGCCAGCCCCGCACAGGAAGACGAAGGAACCGCTCAAGACGCTGCCGGTGGCTGGCGTGTATTTACATATTTACTTTCCGCACAGAAACATCCTTCAAAACAACATCGCTCCCCGTGCTCTCTCTCCCCGAGCTTCTGCGGAAGCGCATTTTAATAATCTTCGTCAAATCAGATCGTGATTCGGTACTTTCTCGAAGGGACATTGGACCATTTTTTCGGGGCATCAGGGTGCCAGATTTTCATCTACAGTTTATCTCGGATCGGCCGCCCCTCCGTTGCGCGCTTCATTATCTGGCTAATTATTCCTGGCATGGTTGACTGACAGGCGCACCTAGACCCCGGGGGCCCCGGCCCGGAAGGATGTAGGTCAGCCTCCGTAAGGCTTGCCTTTTACGGCCTCTGCAGCGTCTTATCAAGCAAATCTAAGGGCGTCTCTCACGGGTAATGAAAAAACGCATCTCATGTGCCGCCAGGTTACGTGCGATGATAAAACTAAGGCTGGTGAGTGAGAAGAAGGGGTCCTTCAGGGATGCTCGGGCTAATGTGAGATAAACCGATGCCATCGTGGCTTCGAGGTCGGCGGAAAAAGAATTTCCCCGATTCCGAGCGAGAGTTCCGACACTTTCTATTGCGCCCCACCTTTTGTGTGGCAGTTTTTTTCTTCTCCAAATTAGATGGTATTCCGCTCCAGGCACCTACTCTGGCGGTGTGCCTCTGGCGGTGAAGAAGATTAGAATCCTTTCGACGCACTGTTGCAGCTACGCTACTGTTTATGATTTGTTTTCGTACAATCAAATCGGACATAATAGGAATGGCTCGGCTCCTTTTTGCTTCGTCCCCTGCTTCGGATCAACTTGATTTAATTTCGGGGCACTTTTTATGGCTCATATTTGTCTAGCCGTAACCTAGGACAAACCAGAAGGAGTGCTTCTCGGTCGAAACCGCAGTATCTGCAAGACAGTTCAGAAAAAGCCGCACCGTTTTTCTTTTAGCAATTAGCTACAACGAAATGATGCGTGAGCCTTAAAACAAATAGTCTAACACGATGGTCTGTGCATAATTTAAACAAGTACGCAATAAGAATAAAAAGACACTGTTTGTCAAGAGGCATATCGAGGACCATACGGAGGCCTCTCAACAGAGTACAACATTCTTTTTCTCAGCCGCAAGCATTTTTCAATTCTTCTCACGCAAGGACACGCCTCACGAGTCCAAATTAGCGCACCGATTATTCTGCAATTAAACTAGGCCACTATCCGTGCGGAGCTGGATGTGACACAGTCCCCGTCACACGCCGGAAGTCTCTAACGAACGCCTTGGCAGCAAACGGAACGAAGCAAAACGGAAAGCTGATTGCAGGATACAAACAAGCGGGCTGCAAACCAGCTACCACCACCATCCTTGGGAGTCGACCATCACCGTCGTCGTCGTGTCCTAGTTACACACCGCTTATCGTTTCGTTGCTGTTGGAGCAAAAATGAGAAATGCACCGAATGTGTGCAAATGGCAGCGGGCTCCAAGGGCGAGAGAGTCAATCCGTGCGCGTTCCACTTCCACGATGCAGCAACACGGAGCACCACGTTGAACTAGTTTGCCTCTGCCCAAATCTACATATCGTCGGCGCAGCTTCCCAGTGCCGTTTTGCAAAAACGTGCTCCAGCGTTTTGGAGATAAATTATTTATCCCTAGTGAGTAGTGCCTTGGGAGTAGTTAGATTATTTGCGCCACTTTTTTGTACATCTACGAGGTGTGATCAATAATTTTCGCGACATTTGAATTTTCTCGGGCTACGTATATCCGATTTTCGATTTTTTTGTGGAGTTAGATTACTACACATGTCAGTAACTTATGGTGAAAAGTTCGGCCATTTTGAGTAATCAGTCAATTTTTGACCGCTGTTTTGCTTGGACGTGTTTTGACTCATCGCCGATTTACGAAATTTTCGAAAATCGGATATACGTAGCTCGAGAAAATTAAAATGTCGCGAAAATTATTGATCCTCGTACGCTTGATCTATTTTTGGTAAACAAAGTACCACGTACTAAGTTGAAGGAATGCTATAGCCGGCTGGAGAAGCATAGCTTCATGAATATCCTACATATTTCATTATACAAAATGTATGCTTTCTATGTGTTGCATGTAACTTAAAAGAAATGTATGTCATTAATTTGCCATCATTAAGTAGTCTTAAAGTCAGAAACAAGTGCACCGTTCATACACAGTGACAATTTAAAACGCTCCCATGCACGGAAGGGTTAAATTTTGGTGATAGTTCCATTTTGATTACACTCTCCATCAACACGGTACTGCACGCGGCCCCGTTCATCACTGCGCGCCGGATCAGTTGTCCTCAAGCAAAAGAAAATGGCCCCCGGACGAAGGTATCTGTAGCGCGGAAAGTAGTAACCGCAGGACAGGAAGTGCTCGGCTCCTGACTTGCACCGCATCCTGGGCGACGGCCGCAGCGAGCCCATCGCGATGCTTCATTATGCAAATGCCAGAGGTTTGCAGGGCGTGATGCTGTCCCGGCCCGGCCTCTCTATGCTTCCTATGCTGTACCGCCAGAGCGCCAGAGCGCTGGTGTCCGTTTGTTTAGCGTCACCTCGCTCGCTAAGGATCACGCGCCATAATCCGGACGCTTGGGAGATTTTTTCCTTCCTTCTGCCCGTAGCCCGTGGATCTTGTGTTTTTAGTTTAGTTTTTATGCGCTCCGCTCGGCATGGGTCCTCTGTCTCTGCACAGCATCATCTTCTTCCTGGGCGAACCCGGGCGAACTGGAACACGAGCAGGCCGGGGCCGGCGCTGGGAATGAGCTGTTTGTTTTCATTCGCTGCACACCGACACCGTGTGCATGTGCAACGCGGGCTCGAAAACTTTTCGCTGATGGGATTGGTATGGAAATGAAGTTTTTATTTCTTCTTTGTTCTGCCAGTTTCGTTGCACTATTTATCCAAACCGATGTTGCTGCACCGGGATTCCTACTTCTCCGGTCGGACACTTACGACCGAGCTGCGGCACGAAATCGTTCCCCTGGAAAACGCATTAATGCTTCCCGGTGTGGTGGTTTGACTTCACACCGCCGAGGTGTCCTAGCGTGGAAGCGGCCACGGCCATACATACCTGTGGACGAGAAACAGAGAGAGAGAGAGCACATGTAAAATGACGATCCTTGGGTTCGGCCGTTCGCTAAAACAACAACCCTTTCGAGTGGCAAGAAAAGAACCACTTATTGAAAGGATCACAATTTGCAACACGACACAATAAGCGGTGTCAATTGCACAATTTATGCATCACCCCATTCACCCATCTGGACGCGTTCAAGACAGGATTCTTCGTCACAACAACAACAAGAACAAGGACGACGACGATGACTGCGATGGGAAAGTGAAACATTTTCCGAAATTAGACCGCACAAACCGCAGGGCGAACAAAGTGACATTGATGCACCAGGAGGTAACCTTTTGCGGTTAGCTTCTTGGAGAGAAGGAACTAACATTTTGCACCCATTTTCTTCCCGCTGGATGCACGCTTTTGATGGGATGTGGTTTACGTGATAGACAGGATGAAGTAGCAATGGCCAGATGTTGGATGTGCCTGAAGGATTGCTTATTTCAAGCCATTTTTTAGTACAATTGAAGTTAATGATTAATATTGTCATATTTTGAGAGAATGAGATTGAGAATGAGAGATTGAGAACATTGATAACAAAATGCAAATTAGAGGCATAATGAAAAATATTTGTTGAAGTTAAAATTAATAGATTTCTACATTATCCTACAAACAGAATAGAAACGAATGACATTTCCCGAAGATAGAGACATTTTTCACCAGCTCATGGCTTAATTCACTTCCGCGTTTATCAGCTTATCTCCAAACAAGTCGGTTATGCAGTCAATCGACTCACAAAACGCACGCGTCACTTTCTGCATTTATGAATTTATGATGGCCATCGCACCGCGAAGAATTTCCGAAAACAATTCCAGCTGGCCGGCGGCCGACCCTTAACGCTAATTAAACGGTCACTTCAGACGCACCAGAAGCGTGCCCCGTGCCGCAGTGGGACAGCGAAAAAAAGGATGAAAGGACTTTGTCTTTGCGCGATGATCGCGAGCCTTCGCGAACCCACCGGTGCATATCGGGATCCCCCTTCAGCAGGCTCACACATAACAGTCGTCATCTTCCGCGGACTTGTGTCAGAAGTTATGAGCGGAGCAAAGGAACGAAGAAAAACACAAGTCCATGACTGGCTTTCGGGAGTCCGGTGTGTCTTACCCGTGTGCTTGTAATTTATCTTTCACGCATCACGAGAGAAACTAGGCTCTCCGGCGGTGGTGCCCTGTTTTCAGGCTGTAGGCATCTTGGCCCTTGGGCAGGACGTCCCCGGGGGGGGCCCTCTAATTTATTTCCTCCATGACGGTACTTAAGCAACACCGCGTCGTCGATCGCTTATCGTGTCGCGTGCGGAACATTACCCGAAGTTGTCGAAATTGTAAGCAATTTTAAATGTAATTTTATTCACTCTTTCGGCCAACTGAAAGAAGGGAAACCAAACTGGCCGGGCCGGCGTCTTCGGTCTCTCTGCCGTCCACTACGCGAGATATCCTTTTGCACCAACCGGCGGGACACCGTTTGTTGCTGTGTGCAGCGAAGAATTGTTTTTTGTTTCCTGCGACGTTTACTGGCGGCCTAATTGCAGGTAATTTTGGGTTACGTCAACGATCGGATTGTAAGAACCACAAGCACACGGATAAGCAATGGTAGAGCACGGAGGACGGCGAAGGAGTTATCCAGCCGAGGAAAAAGCTAGGAAGTCGAACTATTAATTTGTCATTTTTTGCGGTTTTTGTGCGTTGTTTCGGAAACAAAGTAATTGTTCTATTCCTGTTTGAAGCTAAGGCCTAATGGCTTACCAATCATTTCCCCATATCCTGCGCGGACCACCAAAAAGGTCGGAGTAAATATTGGAAAAATGACTGTTCTTAACAAATGTGTCAGTTTGTAGAGTTATTAAACATAAAAAAACAAAGTGTATTTGTTTTTACGTTTCACCGTGGTACCAAAGGACATAGGAGAAAGGATACCGTTCTGGGGCGCACGATCAGCGCGCATTTTTCGAGTTCATGGTGTATGCACTGAACCGTGTCGAAGAGAGAGTTAGAAGCCTCTGAATCGTCCTCCCCGCACTGCACGGATGAGTGCTAGATAGACACCAACGAGGCAAAAAAGGACATTCAAAGACCCACAAAAGCGTCAACTCCTTTGCGCGAGGTCACATTATATTGATTTTTTTTGTTATTTTCAAAAGCCCGGCCGTTCCACGGAACACGTCGTTTCCAGTGCATTTCGAAGGTGAAATGTTTGTTCGTTCGTCGTTTCCAGTGCACTTAGCGTCGAAGGTGAAATGTTTGTTGATACGATTCAATTCGATTCGAACTGACGATGGCTAGTCGCCCTCTCGACTGGCATCGGGACAGGATAGCGAAAGGGGACGTCCACACGGGTTGATCGCGCAGCAGCCACGGCTGAAGAGTGCCGCTTATTTACATATTTTATGAAACTCTATCAGCTGTCGACATCATTAAACGGTGGCGAATGGTATTGCACTCCCGTCTCCGGTGCATCGGTGCAACATCGGCATGTGTTCAATACCTATCCTGCCGTTGAAACGGTCGGTTACAGGAGACAGTTTTTTATGTGTATTGGGTTTTGGATGGCATTACTCCAAACCTCCTTTCGCCCTACTTTCACAAACCACCCTCTTGTGGCACGGACCCCATAAAGGACGCTCTACTTCGGGGTGGAGTCCAATGCTTTGTTTTTCACGAAGCAGCTTTGGTATTTAAATTTAAATAAAACACAATAAACAAACACGCGCCCGAACAGAATGCGATACAAAAAATAAGCCATAAAGGAGCGCGGATAGTGCATTTGGAAAAAAATGACATCATTTTGTTCTCTATTGACTCACCACGAAATACCACTTCTGAATCCTATCAAGCGGGGAAGCGGGAAGCGGAACTGAAGTGATCCCGCTCTCCCGAAAGGATGGAAAATTACTTTTCCGAGGTTTTACGCATCACCGATCGCGGTGCGGCAACAGCTCGGCAGCGTGGAGAAAATTCAGTATCGGAGAGTAAAAAAAATCTGTAGAAAAATATGTAAATTGTGGTCTATTCCCCAACTTGACAGATAGTTTCCACGTCACGTCTGTAGCTTTTCGTTGCATCGAGTTCTACACTAGAGGTGTTGGATATTGGCCTTTGCGGCATAATTTTGGAGCAATACGACATAAAGTTAAAAAAACTCAAGTACATCAAATTTCAAATCCAAAACAAAAAGCGAATCGCTTTATTGAACATCTTCGAAGGGACGTTCATCGTTTACATTGGTTGATCAACATCGTCGAAACACAAATCCATCGGGAAAACGACAGCGCGTAAGCAAACCCAATTTCTTCGCCCAATATTTGCACACTGTTCAATGTAAGCTGACACCTTAAAAGCAACTGTCCCGCAAGTCCATTAGCAGCCAGCGACAGAGAAGCGAAACTCGTCTTGTCTTTCCCCACCGAAGGACGCAGGTTGGCGCCCATCAGACAGACAAGCCGATCGATGTCCGTCCTTCAAGGACAATCGCGCGAATGTGGCCATCTTGCGCACCGTAACAACCGCTAAATTGATAACCCGTTTTTTTTTTGTTTCGCTCGGCACAAAAGTAGACAAAAAAACTGCCATCGGTAGCAGCCTGCAGAGGAACACATGTGTGTGTGTGGCTTACGTAAACGAGAATGTCCAATACAGTTTATGATTGTAATTTATACACTTCTGCACCGGGCAGCGGCTGTTTTGTGCCTTCGTTCAGGACAGACGGCAAAACAGTCTCATCCCAACAGTCATTCCAGGCTCATTTAATCGCCCAAGCCCGAGCCCGAGCGGCAGGCTGAGAATGAGAAAGGCCGGATCCTGATTCGCTCCCATCACTCCAGAGGGCCAGAAACATAAGACGGAATTGACTTTTCCACTTCACTCTCGTCCATGTCCACCGTCGTGCCGGGCAGAGAGATGCTTTTGTCCGATCCGATGTTGATGCAATTTTAGATGCAATTGTTGTGTCGCTCTTGTTCCTTGTGCCGATGTCCTTGAGTCAGGGTCCATCCATCGCAGTACGTGTCAGTTACAGGAACGAGAGCACTTTTTTTCGGAGCCCGGGCCGGCTGACCCGGCTAGAAGATGTGATGGACAACGTTACGAAAATTGCCACATGCCAATGCCTTGCAACCCAGGAAGAAGGATCGACTATTGATGTATAAAGGGACACTGCAAAGATCTTTCTCAAGGGCCAAGAAAGGTAGACTCATCATTTAATGCCTGCCTTTGCTCGTGCCGACGACGGCGCTATGCACCGGGCCCTTCTTGCGGCACATCTGGGAAGATCCTGGCTCGACCTGGAAGAGATCGAGCCATTCCGAAATCCTCCGCACAGCAACGAATGGCCAGTTGGGACAGTTATTTATGTGCACCATCCATTGCGAGACTCATTTTACCTTTTTGCATATTGTGGGTTCCGGCAACACGGCCTCGTTCGTTTGCTGAGCGAAAGTTTTGCGAGCCGGAAGGCCAGGTATTCGTTCGAGATCATTTAGCAAGGAGTGAATAATTTCTTGTTAGTCCAGATTTTGTTTCCTGCTTCGAGAAGGCTTGCATCGTTGCAACTGCTGATGCGGTCAGTTGGGGATCAAAAGGGAGAGGGACACATAAATTTTAATTAAAGATGTAATGCATTTTGCACTGATGGTCATTTGTTTGAGGAGTTAAATGGAAAAGAGATAATTTGTGCACAAAATCGAGCAAAGTAATGCAATTTTGCATCCACATATGACGGTTTCGCGTCACGTCTATAGAGTAGCTTATTGAACAGTGGTTCTTCAATGGTAATTACCATAAAAAAACTCTTAACTTTATCGGCAACAAACCCTGAATACCCATCGATGCAATGGCACACAAGCAGATGTGATAGCCTCGCAGCGCCGAGCGCCGCAGCGTGATAGCCAGCGAGATCAGCGCCTGCATACGCCAGGACTAGCAACATGATTATGCATTCGAGCGCGATCGGTATCGGAAATGCGGTGAAACAAATTGCAGCATTCCGTCTTTCTGTCAGAGAAACTAAACCCACCACACGTACAGAGTGCGAGGGTATGTTGCAATAAAACAGGAAAAAGACCACTCAAAAACAGTAGCAGGAATATTGTAATGGAAGAACAAAAGTGTACCACCGCAATTGCAACAGCACGGTCGTCGACGGTGCATCGCGGATCGCAACCATCTGCCGTCTGCGCTGACCTCATTGCGCTCTGGACGTTGGTGCAGTTGACCGCCCGTATTCCAACAATTTGGCAATTGACGTTGGCCACTGGAACGGTTTTAGCGAAACATGAAACATAAAAAAAACGGAACGAAACGTCAAGCAGAATGCACTTTCGCGAGTGACCTGTGACGCGTCCCCACTTCAATCAACGGTCAACACTGTCCTTGGTTTTCGAACAATGTTTCACTTTGTCCGCATGTCCTGTTGCGGGGCATCAACTGGGTCATCGATCGAACTCGAGACATATCCTGGCGGCGATGGCGCTGAATGTTTTAAAACATCCTGCGTCAATGGCCAGACGCATACTCTCTGCTTCGCTGGATCATTAATCAAAATGCATCACCGCTCGAGAGCAGAAAGCAGTACGAATGGTGGCTTTTTGGGCACGATCCTCAATTTGTTAGCAGCTGACCACAGCACACAGAAAGGAGGAGGCTCTCCGACGGTTAACGTTTACGATCTCCCGAAAAGGGCTAATGGTTTGTCAACATTCGACAAACGGATCCAGAGTTGAGAAGAGAACCGAAAAAAAAAAACCGGAAACATTCTGTTGTGTCAATCGGACAAGACTGACAGATCGCCACCGAATGTCCTGTGTTGTAATGTCCTGCGCTCGGGGCAGCAT
>NC_069145.1:54651581-54688893 GCF_943734635.1 Anopheles cruzii
CCGTTTGAATGCCTCCGGATAAATGCAATTTTAAAACAAAAAAAGGAACGACGCAACAATACGTTACGTCGCTGCACGGAAGCACGGTAATAGCCACCAACCAATGACAATTTAAGGGAAAGGTTAAATCGTTCGTTCAGCTTAGCTACTCAAAAGCCGGAAATAATGCGACACCCAGCAAGTCTTCTGTGAAAGCTGTCACCGTGGTCAACGTAAACTGGCACGTTTACATCTGACATCTCTCGAGAGCGCTCTCGTGAGCCAATCTCGTTGATTGAGATTTTAATGACCCTCATTGAGAGTTTGATGGGTAATAAATTTCGCGAAGGCTCAGGATTAACGCGGCAGTATTGTCATCTTCCGCACGTCATCTTTACGATTAATTGAATATTCAATCGAAATAATACTCGATATACTCGACGAGAGTGGCTATCCAACAACTGGTTTGGAGAGGAAGTAAAACATATTCAGTTTATGGATTAATGTGTAATTTTCATAGCTTAAAATGGAATAATCGTAATTTGCCATTTAATCTCCTCTCTGGTTGCAGGGCTTCACTTCACAGCCCTCATGAAATAAGGCGTACGGAACAAATTGGCAGCAAGAGCTACGTGTAAATAAATCACTCGATCACCAATCGGAGCTCCTGGCTCCGAACGGAAAGCCAAATTTATCTTCACAAAATGTGCCCATCGATTAATGCGATTCAGAGATCGGTCTCGATAAAATATTGACACCAGAATGCACCGACGCAAAGCGCATCGTTTGCAACGAATGCAGTGCCAGAGATGCAGCGAGACCAAAAGCCACACAGTTTGGGGGCAATCGGGGCCATATGTCGCAACCAACCGACGACGACGGAGCAAGGCTTAAAAGGCACAGTTCAAAGCGGAAAATGGTAACCGATAACCTCACCGGAACGGCCGCTTTCCTAGCAGATTCAGTCCTTTTTCATTGATAACGATGCAACGGCCACATCCTCGCCACATCCGCTTTCGGGGGGAAAAGGTAATGAATGGCCACCGAAATGTTGCACATCGGATGGAGGGCATCGGAATCCCATAGTAGAATGCTCGGAAACCAGGAAGCTGTTTATTCGAGTGAAAAAATGCCAACACAGCCACAATCGAATGCCAAATGGTATTGGCCGAACAATCGGAGTTCCGCTGCGAGAATGCATTTAAAGCGGAAGTAGTTTGAGGTTTGTGTTTAAACCAATTATGGTAAAAATGCTGAGTAAAACAATATCCACCGGAACATGCCCCAGTAACGTTTATCGTCGTCAATCATTAAAAACAGACAGTTTCGATTGCTTTTTGATCACTTTGGCACTAATGCGCGCTGCAGCAATAAGACACTTCGTTTGACGCACATCATTGACCATCGCTTGAATCCTCCCACTTAGCCAAGTAATGCTCTCGGCTAAACGCCAGCAGCAGCCACAAGGCAGCAGATAATCCTCGCGCAAAGCCCAGCAAACCACCAGCCGTAACCACCCTCCCCCGCCGTTGCCCCGCCGTGTACGTGGCTAATCTCTCGTTTCCGGTTCCGGGCACCGTATTCTCCCGTGCGAACCAAAAAACCGTTAAAAAGGGGCGTTTAATTTTCATGAGCAATGGGGCGAGCAAAAAACCGTCTCGTCTGCGAAATAAATATTTTATTTCCATTTTCATGACCCCGGACTAGCGCCGGAAATGGCAGAGCTAATCACAAGGACGGGCACTCGCGTCAACGAAAAAAGGAACCGCGCCCGCGATTGAGACAAGATAGAAGAGACACTTCTATCCTGTCCTTTCTATCACGAAAAGGAAAAACAAGAAGCCCGCCCGGAAGCCACGGTGGAACGCAGAAAATCGATTATCGTTCCGTGCTCGGGGAAAATTCCATCAAACCCGTCTCTCCTCGTTGGCGAAATGTCGTCCTCTTTCGAAACATCGCGGAACCCAGTCAGAGAAGGTCGGTCGAATGCATTCTATGCAAAAAGAGGAGCATTGCTGGGATGTCGCCTTGGTACCAACCCTCGCAGTAGAGATCAACGAAGGATTGTCTGCCACCACAAGGAAGCATTCCGTGCGCAAAAAAGAAGCCCCGGAAAGGGCGAAAATCTATTTTCCATTGCCTAGCAATATCTTTATTTATCTTTCAAATTCATATTGGCCGCAGAGAAGGCACGAACAAAAAACAGGGGCGACAGCCGAAACACCAAATCCTTTCGACGACACTCGTTACGGTCCCGGGTGGATTTGGAAGGATTTTCTTAAAATAATACATTTCTCGTCGTGTCTCTGGTGCGCGGCAAAGTGCGGTGCCTTCTTCCTGGGAGGAGAGCAAATCGGTTTTCCCCAATCCTGGATCCTGGGGTTTTCTCGAGGGCAACCGAAAAGAACCACAAAATCACTAGTGGGGTATCGGAAGAATGATGAACCAAATTTTTCGTTGCGGTTTTCCATCATTTTCCACTTTGGATTGGAGTTATTTAAACTGTGGCTACACTTTGATGGAAAATGTTTCAATGTTTCATCGTTACGCGGGACGGGGGCGGGAAGCAATCATCGTTTAAAGTAGAGCAGTTTGTGGTGTTCTGTTGGAAATGCAATTAATTACCAAAAGCCTACGGAGCCTAAGCTACCACCGGTCAAAGCCACAAATCTCCAGATAGTGATCTACGTCCAACAGCAATGGCCCCCGTCAGGGGCTATGATTTCAAAGGGGCCTTGGAAGTGGATCTCGCCGGAGTCAAGAATCACACAGCAAGGTGACCTCAAATCAGAAGGCAGTTAACGTCACACGATGACAAGGGTACAACCGAACGAAGCAGCATCAGCACATGCACGGAGGATTGGCCAACGAGATAGGTAAGTGCTCGGGACATCGTGCAAACCGACCCAAAACTATCTCTCGATGTCGAGGCGTGCGGTTTCAGTTGCTGGCGTCTGTCTGGAGTAGGTTTTTGATGTTCAGGGAAACCCGTGCTACCCGTCTGTCATCCCGGCAGTTCCCTTCTCAACTCTGAAGAGTGTAAGATACGAAAAGGGAAGCAGCTTTTCCCGGAAAAGCACTTCCGCACGTCTGACGGATGGCTCGAATGTGGTTCTCTCGATGGCTCGATGCAGATCGTATGTGACCGATTAGGATTATTTCGGGTCGTGGTGTGAGTCCTGCCTGGTGAAGCCACCTTTTTGAGCTTACGGCTGCTAATACCAGCCGGAACCGCATCGGAGATTGAAGACGTTTGAAGACTTCCGGTACGAAACGGGTGCTTCTCTCTGGAATCACGATTTGCCTACGATAGTCCTACGTGCGTGTGTCGGTGGAATATTTGTAGTCACACCTTTCGGCAGTCCTCCACATCCACCCGGGGAGGTGCATTAACTGGTGTCGTGATAGATTTTTGTTTATTTTGAGCCGGGCACGAGCCACAGTTTAAAAGCCGCAGAGAACAACCGAAGGCGCGCGTGTGTGTACGGTGAACAATCGAGCGAACTGCAATTAAACAATTGAGGCCGCAATCGAAGTCGGGCGGGGCGGCAGCGACAGTGGTAGTGTTTAACCGCACACAATATACGAAAGGTTGTGCTTGGTCTGGTGGCAGTCAATTTCGTGCCTCGCACACAGCAGCAACATGTGCAGCAGCAACAACGGCCACCTTGCCACAGCATAGACGGCCATAATGAATGATAATGAACCGCCGCTGCTCTCCCCGCGGTCCCGCGCTGCGGTACGCTTTCAATGTTGATGCTGTTGGGTGGGGTGTTGATAATGTTGAAAACCGCCGTTCAGGTTCATGCATCGCCGGTGTATCATTATTGCTGCTGTGTGCGCAACCACACCAAGTGCATTCGCCCGGCATCGACGTGTCGCTATGATTTAAGAACACCGTGGCCACCCTCCTCCCAGCTGTGTCTTTGCTTTGGTTTACTCTTTTTCGTGACAGCGAACAATGGGATTTGTGTAGAAAAAAACACACACACCAACAATATTGAGGCGCACGATCGACCGACATTGAAACGATCTGCGAACCATCGCGATCGGGTCCATTACGATCATTATTTCGAAAAGAGATTGTAAACAGCCGAACGCGGTAGGCAAACGAGCATGTTCCTCTCATTAAGTGTGTTTTATGAAAATTGATATTTTAATAAGTGGCGGTGAAGGTTACGCAAGTTTGCGCACACGTTCAAGGTAACCTGTAATTTACTAAAAACCAAATAAATTGAGTACCACCTTACACTTGCAAGGTTTTCAAATTAGAGTTGTAAGATGGTTGAAAAAACTACAAACAAAGAGAATTTGTTAGAAAAAGTAACATACCTCGTAGTTCACTAAACACTTAGCAATACCAATAATAAACTGTGCTCACTGATGAAAACTCACCTAAAAGGAGAAAAATGAAAATTACAGCATTAAATTACGTGTACTTTCTCGAAACAGCATGTAACTCTTTCATTGACCCCTACCAAACCAAAAAACCAAAAAAATAGAAGTTAAATTAAAAGCACAATGTATATCCCGGTAATATTACTCCGCCGTTGGCTGTTTTTCCATTTTCCGGTAGCTTGGAAAATGGACAAACAGTTTCCTCGAACACAACAAACTGCCGGTTCTCCGAACACGGGTTCGTTCGACATCCTGAATCACCTTTTCTCCGTAATCCTATTTCATTCACCACCTTCGGCTTTATTTTGTGTTTCTTCTAAAACGAGCGTAACTATGGCGAAGGAAATCGAACTCTACCCTCCTCCGATGGAAGCAGAAATCATCATCCTCTAAAACAAAACCAATTTCAGAATTCTCCACAATCAAACTCAGGCTCTCGGGGAGAGTTAGATTCCGCCCGATTGCTTGCTGCTCCAATGTAGTCTACCAAGGGTACGAGGAGTTCGGAAAACGAAACGCGAAACGCCTTTCCGGCGATGTAGATTAAATTTCACACCTTATGCCAGCGCACTGGGCATGCTGTTTTGGTTTGTTGGGAAGATTGTGAAGAAAACATATCGACCGCCGACCGAGGGCAACCATTTTTAGCAACGTGGCGAACGTGGCGATATCTATGTTACGGGAACATCGTATCAAAAGCATCTCCTGCTCGCGACAGAGACATCGGTTACAATGTTTGGCCAGTTTCGAATGCAGCCCATGTTGCGATAACACAAGCCCAAGCAATTTGGTCCAGTAAAAACGTTTGAATTCACCTAATCCAGACTCCCAGATGTTTGTGGTACCTAATGCGAACATTGAAAGACAGTTTTTTTAGCTTCGAAGGGTAAAAACGCAAAAGCTTTGTAATTTGCGCGCGTCGAGAGAGTTCCATTGACGCATAATTCGTCTGGCCCCGAGCACCGAGCATACAGAAGGATATCTCTTGCAACAGAAGGTCCTTGTTTGCGGTATAATTTATTTAGCACAATTTGCCTTCCATCCTCGTCGGGAGCCCGCCCGGCCGTAGGCGACGCCGGCGCCGTGACTCATTCGTGCCGGAAAACGGAAGGACACAAGGTACGGCGTCACAGCAGAAAACGAATCCTCGGAGCGTTCGGCCCTTTCCGGAAAAAGGTGGACCCGAGTGAGTCAACAACTGCAACTTGCGAGTCCAATTAGAGCGAGAAATTAGTGGAAAAGCAGTCAATTACGATCACGAAAGACGTGCCCAAGTAATTTACGGAACCGTTACGCACCCTTACAGCGAATTGAATCCGAAACTAAGAAACAAAACCGAATGTTTAAAAACAAAATGAGAATAGTTTTCAGCCGTACCTTTGGAACTTTTCAATTCACCTCGAATACGGAGCAACTGAAAAGAGCATCGCAGAAAGACACTCGCTACACAGCCTCTGGCTCTGTGGCCCGAGCTTCACGTTGCGGGCTGGAAAAGCTTATTCAACCATTTTCCAGACGAACGGAAGATCCTTAACAAGCTCCATGTATAATTAAAATAAGACTTCCTCGTCTGTATCCTGCCCGTGCTTCGGCGATGCTCAGAAGTGGATCCATTCAAGTCTGCTGACTCCCAGGGGCTGCTGTTTAAGGAGGACCACTGTTTAAATAGGACCACTGAGTAAGTTCCAAAATTGTAAAACTTTCCATAACGTAAATTTAACGTCAATTCCAGGAACCCGCCTGGGAAATAAAAACAATGTTGAAACTTCGGTCACAACCAACCCCAAACGTGTGACCAAAAGGACAACAACTCGCATCGCAACCCCCACAAAAAATCGCCCAAAATGTTTGCGGCAAACAAGAAGGGCTCGCTTCGGGGTTAGGATTTTGCAAGAAAAGGGTTTAGCGAAACAGCAGGGCAAAACTTGTCCCTTTGGAGAGTTTGAAGTTTCTCACACACCTTGCGCCGGTGGCAATAAATTTCATTTTTATTGCCGTCGGACTCACACTCGGACATCGAACTTTTTTATGTTGCCGCCACGGTTCCACGATCCACGGAGATCCATAGTTCGCAAACCTCCATGACCGACCACCATCGGAATGGAGTTGTTGTGAGCGTAAAACTTTCCTCTTGGCAAACACGGAGCGCAGCCACAGAGGTTGACACAGTGGACGGGCTCTGCTCCTGAGAGCTGACAGACTAATAGTAAAATCAAATAAAAACTTTAACGACCCCCACTGTACCACAGGAATGGCAGAGGAAGCCATCACGGGGGGAACTGGCGACACAGCTGCCCTTTTCGGAGACGGTGCCGATCTTCGGGATGCATCTCCACACGGGCTTTGCCGTTGGCTTTTGCTATCTTTCACCGATGCCGGCCGCAGCAGCACCAGCCGCCGACCTGCGATTGTTGGCAGTGCCATGCATCGTTAAGTTTAGCCACAAACGCGACAATGCACTCTTCCACTTTGCAAGTGCATCGAGCAGTTTGCCGGTTTAACGATGCAGATTACCCGCGGTCGGCCCCGCGCTCCGGTCCGCCTCTTCGACTTTGTTGCGGTGCGGTGAGCGGCTGAAAGACTGGGACGCTGCTTGCCGGGAAAAAATATGTGCCATCATAAACAAGCTGCCTCCACCTGGTACGGTGGAAAAGCTCACAGAGCAGTATCGCCGTGTTGCCGTATTGAGTGAGTGAAAAACGGTGTAATGTGTTCGACAGACATAACACCGCACACTCATGGCCAGAGGTTCGTGGTTCGGGACCCGACATAGGAATCGCTTTCTGTGGTTCACTTTGAAAGAAGCTTCCGGAACTGAATGTATCCGACGGAACTGACAGTACCCGTACGGTACCTCGGTACGATTGAACGAAGACACGGCATTATTTATTTCCATTTCGCTGAATGTCCAAATGATCCGTCTAGACTTGGACGTTCCACAGGCAGACATAGATTACGACGATTTTTGACGAGAGTTTCGAGGTAAAGAGAGTCGTCTCTAATAAGGTTTCCTCGATACTTGGGTTTGGTTCTAGACTAAACTCATCACACACCATACGTTTGACTTTCACAATTAAATTAAATTTAATTTATTACCAGCCAGTGTTCGCCGTCAGACACGGAATCTTAACACTAAAAATTTTAACAAAATAGGGGAGAGCTTACGTGTAACAGAGTGAAGGCAGAGAAGGATGAAAGATGAAGGATGTAAAGAAACTACCACAGAAAGTGAGGATATCCCGCGACTCAGTTCCAACGGACGGAGAGGAGTTGAGGGCGTTGAAAAGGGCGAAACGGAATGATTAGTATTTAGTATCTTTAGCTTCTAAATATTTCGAGAAATATCGTAGAGCTTTCGGTCAACCTTCAGTAATGGACTAAAACACATATCGAGCCTTCGAGAAAATGGCATCAAATTGTGTGTTAGGCTCCGAAATAGGATCGGTCCCAAGCAAAAGAGTTTTCTATTAGCCCTGCCGAGTGCCTCATTAGCGTCAACAAAATCTTGCGAACTGGCGAAGTAAAGTCCCCATCAAGTTGCCACGTTCGGTTAACGGATGCCAAAACTTTCCCGAAACTCTCGGATGGATGGGCCAAATCAAGTGAAGCTTCTCCCCAGAGAGTTCCAGCTTCTTCGCTGGCTGTTTCATCCGTCAAAAAAGAAAGCAAAACATGGCACCCAGGCGCCAAGACTTCTACTAGAGACGGCTTAATCAAGAATCTAATCAAAGAGGGAAATTAGGAGATTACTTTAAAAGGTCCCTCACATGAGCATACTTTCGCGATGAGTTGCGAAGAACAGGAACACACACACAGGCATCAGAACCGGATCCAAAGTTGGTGAACAAAGTTGGCTCAATCCTGAAACCGTGGCTCGTTCCGCGGTTTTTTAACGCCAGCCTGTTCTGGAGGCCACTAATGGAAGCGTGCACCTTCCGATCGTAACCGCAGCGCTACTTGCCATGACACTGGCGGCAGGTTCTTCCCAGAACTGGTTGCTCAATTACATGCTTTTAGGAGTTTCACCACACGGAGGCATTATTCGGACGCCATTAGAAAAACCACACCAGTCCGTGGCTGGGCCAAGGGGCTGTGAAGCGGAGTTTGGAAGTGGAGCAAAAGAGACCACAGTCAGAAATGGGGACAAACTTACGTTTCTCTTAATAAGGACTCGTGCGGGCCACCACTGGTTTCCGCGTTGTGGTCCCATCATTATCTTCCCAGCGGAACGTGTCCTTCGGCCAAGGCGTGACCTCGGTTCCCGGTGCCAGCGTTCATAAAATCCAGGACCATGGTCACCGACAAAATCCCCTCGGGGCCTCTTGCTCAAAGAACATACTAATATTTGAAACGGAAGTAGTGAAAGTGAAAGTGCACTTCGTTGCTTGCACCGGCAGGTTTCGCTGTTGCTGTTGCGTGACGTGCACGTGCACGTGCAAGACACACACGCCCGATGGGAGCTTATAGGACGTGAAGCCAAAAAAGTTCTGACTTTAGAATGCGTCACTGAAAGCGGTTCTCGTCAACAATAATTTATAACTCTGTACGGTATGCGCATAAATTAAGCGAAGCCCCTGGTTTGCGCGAAAGAAACTGCCCGTGATTCACGGGCACGGTGCGCGTCCCCTGTGTCGTCGTTGTTGGTGGTGTTTTTTTATGGTATCAGCTTGTTTCATGCACAAACAAGTGCTCCCCCCGCGGTACGAGGAGTGTTCAAAAAGTTCTGATGATTTTGTATTTAAGCGGGCTACGTATGTTCGACTTTCGATTTTTTGTGGCTACACATGTCACTCACTTATGGTGACAAGTTCGGCCATTTTGAGTAATCGGCCAATTTTTGACAACTGTTTTACTCGGTTTTTTTGGCTCATCTTCGATTTATGTCTATTCCAAAAAATCGATGGCAAGGCATCTGTATCAAAACAATGTGCGGCGCCAAGTTTTGGACCACAAATGATGCGAACCGCCACCGTATTTCTCAGATCTGGCCCCCCGGTGATTTTTTTGTGTTTCCAAAACTCAAACTTGCGCTTGGTGGTCAATTATCGTGGAGTGACCTGTCTTAAAGTTCTATACTGTTCTCTTGTTCGTCCTATTCTCGAGTACGCTTGCGTTGTATGGCAACTCTATCATCAGTGTTGGCGCGACCGCATTGAGTCCATACAACGTAAGTTTACAAGAGCAGCCGTGCACAGGCTGGGTTGGTATGACAACGACAATGTGCCTAACTACAACACTCGTTGTTTGCTGCTCGGGCTGAGGACGCTTGAACATAGGAAACGGTCGGCTCAGGCTATGTTTGTCTTTAAACTGTTGTGCGGTGCTATTGACGCACCGCAACTACTAGCCAAGCTAGACCTTTGTGCTCCTGCTCGTTACCTTAGACGTAGAACTGACATGGAGATAAGAACTGCTCCACGAATTACTGTTGCGGGACACAATGATCCTGTATTGTCTATGTGTCGTACGTATAATCTCTGTTCGTCCATTGTGGATTATAACATGTCTATTCGTCAGTGTCGTAGTGTCCTTGACCTCGCGTCTTTTTAACGTCTGGTTACCGGTTTTTTGTCCTCGTCTTCGCCAGTCGCAGTGTTAGGCTAGCTAGTGCTTTGTTTAGGTTAACTAAATTTTGTTTTTTTGTCAACTAGGCTCATTTGCCCATTGTCAAATTTATGCTAATAAATAAATTACTTTTATAGTAGACAACCATCGAAGATGAGCCAAAAGACGTCCAAGTAAAACAGCTATAAAAAATTGATTGATTACTCAAAATGACCGAACTTGTCACCATAAGTGAGTGACATGTGTAACAACATGACGTCACAAAACAATCGAAAATCAAACATACAAAATTAAATCCCTAGTACAAAATTATCAGAACTTTTCGAACACACCTCACATGTAATTGGAGTAGTTGGTATGAGGCGCATGTCATATCTGCTATGACTGCGTCACGTGTTTTTGGTGCAGAAGCCGAATGCGTTTATCATGCTCTGCTCAGTTATGCTTCCGACCATTTTGACATCTGGCGGGAATTTAATTAATCTTACGTCCGCCCCAACTGATAGTAAATTGTGGTTTTCACTGACGTTTATGCTTTGGCCTTTAGACTATCCTCTGCAGAGTAATTAATGTTACCGTTACCAATGGAACGAAGAATCACTTTCCATTTTTGGAGATGTCTAGTAAAGAATGCCAACAGTCCACACGTAAAGAATATGCACCGTGCCGAAACCTACTCGGCACCTTGTGTTGAAAACCCTGTTCCACGCAGACACCGTTTCTGGAGCTGACCCGCCGCCACTCCTAACATGGTGTTAGCACTTGACCTTGCCTCTTGGAAACTGTAAACAAACTCTACCGGCTCGGCAGCCACTCGTGCGATCAAAGCCTTCAAGTGGTTCCAACAGTAGCGATGGGATGTCGCGACGTTTACCCACCACATAACATACAAAACCTTGGCCCCTGCTAGAAAGGTGTTGGACCCGTAATTTATGTTCGCGCGTAGTCCCTCTTAGTGCCACTTTTTGTCGCCGAAAGCGATCGAAACGCGACTGCTAATGGTAAACGCACACGACCGCACCGGTCAGCCGTTAGTCCCTTTCTGGACAAAAGTGTGCTGGACACGAAAAGGCTGGCGCGAATTAAATAACACCAGGTGCAGCAACATTCTCGGTCGCGATTTCACGTTAGAAAGCAAACCTTCCCCCGAAAGAAGAAGGAAGGAGTTGCCCTTGAACTGCGGACCAATTCCGACGCTATGTTCCAACATGTGTACCTCACACGGAGCAGCACCGGAGGGCACCATCAGAGGGTCGGCAGCATAAACGGTGGACAGAACAAGCACTTCGGAACAACAGCAGGGCGAGTAGTTTCGTGGCGAGCCCCTACGGTAATGAAGTCACCGCCGTACGGCTATCCGTCAGTGCTACGTTGTCGGTCCCCGGAGTCATTTGGCTCCAGAAACCCTCGGACCCGCGTCCGGTCGGTCCACGAAGTTGTCCTCCAATTTTGAAGCAAAAACTGAGCACTTTCGTTGTCGCTTTGCATTCCGTTCTGGATGTGGCAGGTTGAAGAAGCACCAGCCAGCATAAGCAGGGCGGGCGAGGTTTATGTATAGCTTATGTAACAATTCTTTTCAAGTGATGCCGGATTGGCCGTTAAAAAGCAAACAAATGCGAAATGATAACGAAAGTGTGCGTCTAAACTGTCCCTTATCGAAACTCATTGCTAAATCCGCGACCTTTCTACGACCTTGTGCCGACTTCCGCGGTGGCGCCAGCAATGTTTTCTTGTGAGACTCGTCGTAGCTCTGACGACATCAGCATCAGCGTAACAGAGAGTTGACCTAACGCAGCGAAGGTCAACACATCATGAACTGTGTGACAAAGTACGAGCAGCATTGGCACTGCCGCTCACGTCCAGCGGAATTTATTGCCGAAGGGCTAGGGATGGAAATCCCACACATGATTCATGTTAGAAAGTGCGCAGAACGCCTATTAGAAGGCAACAATGAGTAAGATTCGATGTAGATGCAATCTCCCTTATTCGATGCACGCAGAGCTTCAAATCACCCTGCTTAACATTATTGATTGCTTATGTATATAAAATGAGCTTCGGTCGCGCCGAAGGCCCAAGTGGATTGTTGTCGCTAGAGCTGCGATACAGCATTGGCAATCGTCTGTAGAATCGCGTATGTTTCGGTCCTTTGCAATTGCGACAGTGCACACATTTGCATTCGGTGCGATAATGCTCTAGAAACCAGGAGCTGAAAATGACATAAATCAATGGCTGGGTTCCAATGAGTGCAATCAAACATCCCCGAAGAAGTTCTCCAGAGCATGCATAGCGTCTTGTATTGATTGGAATGTCTTGCCACAGCGTAAGCAATAAGGTTTCTTCGAACAAGCGATTTGCGATAGAATCGATCGGTTCTCGGGAGAAACCGCACTCAAACGACTTAAAGGATTTAAAGCTTCTTCGAGCTGGCGTTACGTATCGCTTTAGAAAGTTGATGAACATATTTTTAATTCATTTACGATGCGCGGCACCCTTACTAGACCAGAGATATAATGATAGCGCTGATGACACCGATCATCATTCAATTGCGATCCATATTCCCTCATTAGAGTACATTTTATGGCCACCATTAAAAATCGATCAGATATCCATTGATCCATTGGTCCATTGATCTGCAGTCAAAAATTCAGCTACGGCTCAATTAAGCTTTCTGTCATTCGGTTGTTCTTATTCAAGAAACCCATTCTGTTCTAAAAGATCAACTTTAAGCAATACATTTTAACTGACAGTTTTGGTACAAATTAAGCTCTGAACTTTACGCACCATAATTACCAACATTTGAATAATTATCGTATGGGCAAACAACCTAATAGACGTCCTTTACAATATGCTGTGGTCAATGACTGAATGAAATACTGCGGGTAGTTCCATATTTGGCCGATTCCTTATTTGCAATTCTGATCGCAGCTCCAACCAACGCCGGATACCTACGGAACGTTGCGCTTCCGATGATGATTCAGAATTATCGATGAATGTTTAATCGGTTTCAATTATTTCGCTATTAGACACGCGTTAATTTGTTTACCACATTTGAGGCGGCTTCCGAAAGCAGCACGAAACACACGTGACGTGCATGCAGTCCCGGGGTATTTACCTCGGTCGAGGCTGTACTATTTCCTTCACTGTGCGTACAGTCGATTGACTGTACAGACCATCGGGTTCTTCAGCAGCGGAGTTCTACAATTACCAGCACCAACCGCCGGACTGCTGGAATGCCAGAGTGGCTCGGGTAGTAACTCATCGGGTAGTAGATATAAAACTCAATTGCCCATAAAAGAACCAAATTGTTAACAGCCTCCACTAATTTACTGGGTGGTGTTTTTTTTTATTTCCTTTGAATTGCTCTCCGAGCCCTTCCCACATGCTTAGAACACACACTTCTGGCCCTCGGCGCGAACCAAACTTCATCGCGGTCCTTAACCACTTTGGATCGCAAACGCCAAGTGGTTCCGTCCGACGTCTGGAAGTCTGGGACTCTGGGGTAGCTTCTTTGCACAGCTGTTCTGGTCATCGTGTCTCAGCACGCTATAGGAACTGTGGCGTTGTACTTCTACACTTCTTCGTGTCGATTGTTTATCGATTGGGAACTTTTATTTCTCACACTGTCTTTATCGCCCCAAGCGAAATGCCTTCCCCACAACAGTAGCGTCGTGGAGTATCGTTTAATGTTGTTGTTGGAAGTGAAGATCTTCTCGCGCATTCAGGTACACAGCTGCGAGGTGGCAAAATATTATGCAACCATAACACTCTTCAAATGGTAATAGGAAATCATGTTTATTCTATACAGACTGTGCACGCTTTGCGTAGCAGATTAAGGTTGAGATGTGCTATAAAGTTTAAAAATAAACATCTGTAGAAATATTCATACAGAACCCAACTTCGGGTTTTTCCTGTTCGAATCAGACTTTGCTGCCGATTAACCTTCGGCCGAAACCTGACGGTACATTAGTTTTGAGTCACAACTTTGCAATGTTCAAAATAGAACGTTTTCAGTTCATACATGGAATCAAAACTTTATATAGTTTCATCTTTCCGTCCTCATCGCTTATTAAGTAATTTGAAAAGGCATTTTCGAGAAATGCACTTGACAAAAGAAACTATGATGATAAAGGCTAGCTGGTGAAGTAATAAATCTTCTGACTGAACTCATTCCAGATGCAAAATGTAATTTTCCACCCGGATGCAAATATTCGCACTTCGGACACGCGCCAATCGCATAATCGAAAAGCTGCCCTGACTGACCCGCAGACAGCACCACGGGGAGAGGGTGGATTGTTTTATGCTCTTACATCGCGCCCAAGCATTTACACCACCACACCCCGCTCGTGAGCAAAGGCTCACGGGTGTTTAGATTTATGTTGCCTTCACAGCAAGCCGGCCGCTACGGCCGAATGAGACGATCTCGCCGAAAAGGTGCTAATTTCAACTTATGAATAGCTTTATTACCCATTGTTGGACCACCCCGCGAGGGATTCCGGAGATCGTCGTCGAGAAACACAACCTTCGCAACAGCGGCAGGCGACAAAGAAACTGCCCCAAAAGCCTGCAACACAACGCTCCCCCAACGAGAGGAACTTGCGGCTCCATTGCGGGGCCTGGGAATTCGGACCGATCAACTTCCCATGGAACAACACAATATGCATAAGTTAAAGCTCACACATGCCGACCAATGGCAGACTGTGAGGCGGCACACAACGCCGTGGTGGAGAAACGTCACGGAGCTAGGCTTTTGCGAATATCACCCCCATTTGAAGGCTCATTAAAGCCGGCCGCCTTGTGCAGAGCTTGGCAGTTTTGTTGCTCAATTTGTAGTTGCAATTTTTTGTTCCATTTTTTACCGTCCCATGATGAATGGATACGTTTTAAGTGCTGGTGCGAAGTTAACACGATTTGTTCAAAGATTGTTGTTAACGTCCTTTGCAGAAATTTATCGCTAAAGCATCAACCAATAGGGCTAAGGAAATGATTATTTTTAACTTATTCCAACGTGAAGCAATAGAAAGTCACGTTCACGGGTCAAAGTAGCATTCGAGGTAATCGGATTAGAATCAACCACGGCCGCAGTTCCAAAAGCAATTTATTCTTCACAATAACAGCTAGCGATTGGGCCGTTCTCCTTGAAAGCTTGAGGCCTTCCAACTTTGAGGAAAGTTATTCTACTGAACGCGAACAAGCAAAGCGGGCTACGATGGTAATGAAGATGCCGGCGAGCTCAGCGGAAAATCATGAACCGAGTCTCACAGGAAACTCGTTGGTCCTGCCCAACTCAACTCAACGGAGATTTCCGTTTTCCCCTGGGGAAGATGTTCAATTCGTTAGACAAAGTGATGCTAAACTTTCACGTCTAACCATCCGACCGGTGGTGGGCAGGATAATGTTATGGAGATAAGAATTGTAGGAACATAGGGAGAAGTTTTGCCGATACCATGTTCTCCGGTAGTACCTTTAGAGAACGACCACACTCTGTGCAGCCAGAACGATTCCCTGAAGCTTCGGTTGAGTCGAAAAATCTGCCTTAAGAATGTTCGTCGGAGCAACAAAATTAACGTTCAAATGCTCCATTCGCCTGTATACGAAGCCAACAATGAAGAATGTTTTCAAATGCAAACATGAATAGATAAAGAAAGTCGAGCTGCATCTTATAACAACTCATATACAAGAAACATCTATGAATGAATTAGTTATCGAGTTTAGTTTTTCGCTCACATATTTTACTACTAAGCAATTAAAAGTAGTATTTGTTGGCTTGTCACCGATTAAAAGGTTTTCCATCAATTTTTTCATTCAAACGTACCAACATTGTATGTAAGGACGTTCGTAAGGCGCACTTAAACTAACGAAGTGCATTTAAACCCATATTTTTCACAACAACCCAAGAATGGTTGATCAGAATATGAAAAGGATAATTCATGCTTAACTCATCTTCTTTTCTAATAGTTCTAGTATTCATGGTAGAACTCACTTAACAACCATTCAATGTATCTATTGGTATGCAGCATGTGTCCGAACGCAAAACAGGATCGCCTCCCGATGGCCAAGGCGCTCTTCGCTGCCAATCTCCTACGTCACAACATTGACGCTCCCGATCTCCTCGCCTCTCTCCCTTTCTACGCGCCATCCCAACATCTGCGGGAGAGGCCTCTCTTTTTGATTCCCCCTAGTCGATCTCGCCACGGTCAGGACGATCTATTCCTGCGTGCCCTCTCGGCCTTCAATGAAGCGAGCTGCCTGTTCGACTTCAATGCCTCTCTAGCTATCTTCCGTTCTCCTCTCCTAGACTCCTTTTTATAATCCCCTCCTTCCCTATCCTCTCCTTATTCCTCATCCCTATCCTATTTAGTCGATAAGTTCTAGTATTGTTATAAGAATTAGTAATGTTAAGTCCGAGCGGCGAACATGTATGAATATGAAATTAAATTAAATGAAAAGTTGAAGACTAAGTCTTCTTTAGCAAATTAAGCAAAACACGTCTATTAGTCTAGTATGCTGACAACATTTGAATTTGATAGGATCTCCAATTTCTAAACTACAATAAATTTCATACCAAAATTCTAGGCGATTTATTATGTTATTATATATGTTGCTTCACTCTGGTACAAATAAATATTCGAATGACTTTCGAACGACCGCCAACTGTTCAAATCAAACTTTTTCGAGCTCAAACCAAACATGGCTCGTACTAAATACCATACGTATTTCACAAATAAATCGTGATTACATTCATTAATGCGAGCAACTTTTACTCCCTCCTCCGAAACCCAATCCCGATCCCGTTATGAAAATATTTAAATATTACACTCCGTTCGAGCAAACTCCATTCAACTTCAACTTGCGGATCAATGAACCCAAACACGCTCCCATCTCCCGGCCGCCGGGGTTCGGTGGGGGCCAGGAGAGAGACGACCGGCACTTTGGCCTACTTTTCAGCGAGACCTGCAAAACCGGCCATCCAGAAAACGCAACCCACCCACCCGCCAACACTGACCACCACCCGCCGGAAAGGACGCCTCGTAATGGAAGCTTGACCACCGTACCGTGCCCGATCACTTTCGCGTGACACACACACGCACCCAAGCAATCGCAGTAACCACACATAATAAAAGCATCCGCCTACACACCCTCAATGCCCGACCAATCCGTGGGCCCAGTTTTTGGACCGGTGCCATTCGGTGAATCCGCGAAGGCGTTATGTACGGAGAGTAACGGTGAGCCGGTGGTCGCAGACGTTTTGGGCTACGTCGCGTCTTTGGGCAACGAAATGTAGTAAAACCTGACGAAATTTATTCGAACGATAGGCCGGATCGCGTGGCCACGGTTGAGTGACCACACGGTACCGAAGAATAGTTGCCGCCCAACCTAATGATGTTCAATTATCGTTGAGCGCGGTTTGGGCGCCTCGGGTAAGTGCTTCCTATTATTAACCTATTATTAAAATATACCACCCTTTTATTTTATCATTAACTATAATTTTATCGCTGTGTCACATTTGTGTGAGAATCATAAGAGGTTGATTTTAAAATGAAACAACATTGCTTTTTCGAGCATCGAGCATGACGTCATGAGTGGCTGTTCGGGAAAAAGAGTCCAATAAAATATTGTCAGCCCTTCTGATGAGCCAAAAATAGATCCCGACAGACTTGCGCCTCTGCGTTCCAGATTCATTTCAAAATCGTCTCCAAAAGGAAAAATCCCAGCAACTCTGCCCTTGCCTTGCGGCTGCAACACCACAAACCCTTAAACCCCATTGCGCTGCTGTTGCACTTGATTTGTGGTGGCTAAAAATAGGACCATCTCGTAATTATATACATTATGTTCCCAGCGCGGCCCTCCGTTTCGAATCGCAACCGTTTTTGCTCGACCTCAGCGCCATGACAAATTCACCAGCGCCTTTTCCTGTTCGGCTGCCCCTTGTGGGGAACGGGATAAGTGGGAAGAATGTTTATTCATATCCTGCGCCAATTTTCCTCACACAAAAACCATGACACCATGACAGGGAAATTACTCATCAACCGCCGCGCCGGTCGGGGCCGGAACATCGTGTGATAATCGACAACAACGATCCGCCAAACGCCGTTTGATTGGTGTTTTTCGCAATAATAATGTCCTCGCGGTGCAAATCACGATCAACGAGAAACCGGTGTTTGAAATGTGTGCATGTCGCGCGTGTTGAGTCGGGCATACTCTGTTTGATACTATGAGTAATGAGTAACAAAACCATATATTCGTTGGCCAACCGGCGCCCGAGAGGCACCATAAAGCAGCATAATTCAGCCGGACACGGACACGGACGCACATAGTTGAGTGGTAAATTATGTTGATGATTTTCAATTAGACAAAATCGCATCGGATTGTGCTCGGCGTGATTTGTGGATCCACTTGCGATCGGTGCTCTGCGACGAGGAAGAACTCTTTGTGTGTTCGCTCCGAGCAGCACCGAGATGCAAATGTGAAATTTATAATCCGATTACGTCAGCGATTACGGTTCCCAATCTGGAGTTATTGATTCCAGCTGGATCCGCTGGATGCTGCGCGCTTACGCAAACGCTGGCAGCAGATGGAATCAAATTTCGTGCCGCTCGTATTTTGCGGTGCCACGGGAAGGTCAAGTTCTGTAGGGTTCAACGGGGCTAATGATATCCTCTGCCTGACCGCAGTTTTCCGCAGTGCAGTTCACGTAAATACGGTGTTGGTATTCAATGAAGTTTAGCAAAATAGATATTGTGATAGGAAATGCAACGGGAAGTGTAAAAGACCAAAGGCAAGGTATCATAGGTATTAGCACAAATATTTTCACCACATGTTAAACTGAGCAGATAAATATAGACTAAAGTGCGGCTGGACCACGATAAAATAACTTCTTTTTATACTAAACCTGAAAATAGCCATTCGTTCATAACTCCTTGGTTCCGTACCTGTAATATAAAAACGAGCATTAGTGAAATGTGCACTTGAATTAATATTCGTATCATTATTTCCGAAACTTGCAATAGTATAGTTACAAAACAAAGATGTTCCATAGGTGTGTGACTATCAGAACGCTCTGAAAGCCAAAGAAATACACATACGGAGTTCAGTTACAACTTAAGCACTTTGATCGCTTTTAACGAGTAGTTTTCGTGCCAATCACTGTTCAAGGCAAACAGCAATGGGGCCCGTGCTTAGAACATAAGCTCTTTGGCATGTAGTTAATGCAATACATTACCACCACATCCGCGTAAATTAGCACTCACTTCCTGTGTGCTTGCTCAGCAAATTGGCCCCAACATAGTTTCCAGACCAAACAATCCGAAAACGAGAGTTCATTTCCGAAGAATCAGAACTGCCGGAAGCATAGAATGCTCCAAACTATTCACTCGACCCATACCAATTTTCTTCGAACGATCATCAACTAATTTGGCTCATTTGCCGAATAGGATGCATGAAGTAAGACGAGCGCAGTAGAGCAGAAGCCAAAGCGGTTGTCAAGTTGAATAAACATACGAGGTGTGATCAATAATTTTCGCGACATTTGAATTTTCTCGGGCTACGTATATCCGATTTTCGATTTTTTTGTGGAGTTAGGTTACTACACATGTCAGTAACTTATGGTGAAAAGTTCGGCCATTTTGAGTAATCAGTTAATTTTTGACAGCTGTTTTGCTTGGACGTGTTTTGGCTCATCGTCGATTTTTGTGTACTCCAAAAGTAATTGACCACGAAGCTGTAATTTGAGTTTTGGAAAAAGGAAAAAAACAGGAAAAAGTTACAGGGGGCCAAATCTAGAGAATACGGTAGCTTTGGCATCATTAGTGTGTTGTTTTGGCCAAAAATTCGCGCAGAAACCTCGATGTGTGAGGAGGGGCGCGACAACCAATTTCGGGTTTCCCACAAATTCGGGCATTCGTAACGGATTGCTTCGGACGAATTGCGCATAACTTGCAGGAAATATTCTTTATTGACCATTCTATCCTCTGGCAATAACTCATAATGCACCACGACCATGCAATCGAAGAAAATTGTAAGCAAAACTGTTCACATTCGACCAAACTTGGCTTTTGGAAGTTCACATCTTATCGGACCACTGACAAAACTTTGAACTACCGATAAGCAATGCTTTTGGTCTTAAAAGCTTCACCATGAGCCACAGCCAACATTTCGATTGCGTCCGAGCTCTTAATTTTGTTTTTCACACAGAATTTGATAAAGATTCTTTGCCATCCATTTTTTGGAAGAGACAAAAAGCGACGATGAGCCAAAACACGTTCAAGCAAAACAGCTGTCAAAAATTGACTGATTACTCAAAATGGCCGAACTTTTCACCATAAGTTACTGACATGTGTAGTAACCTAACTCCACAAAAAAATCGAAAATCGGATATACGTAGCCCGAGAAAATTCAAATGTCGCGAAAATTATTGATCACACCTCGTAGAACTATCCGAGAGTAACCAATTTACGAAAAACTTGAAGAATCTTGATTTCTTTTAAGGTCGGTAAGTGAGTCGCGGTCAGCCAGACGTAGGATCCCCACAAACCTTACATTTTGCCACTTTTTATAACCTGATTTTTATTGTTCCTCTGCAGTCGAAGCTTAAGCCAGTGCATCGTCGAAATGGGTGTTCAGTTGACGTAGTAAACTGTACCCAAGCCCCAAAACAATCAGCACCTTAACTAAATAATAGTTAACCTACTTGCTATCGCGAACCAGCAAACTCAGCAAAACAATTCAAAAACAATCGTAATAAATCGTACCGTAATAAACGGCAAGGGAACCGTTCTGGGACCGAGGAGAACCCAAAACCCGAAAACGGCAACCATCGCGATGATCGTGAGCAAGGTACCGCGCACTCGAACGCACTTATCAATTCTACTCATATTTTGACGACCCATTGAAATTGTGACCACAATAACGCCCGACGCCACTTCTGGGAACCCGCCAGCACCGCCAGCACCAGCCAGGCAGCATAAAAATGTTGTTGGCCGCCTTTTGTTTCATCCGCCGGGTTTATGTTGCATTCATCACGGGGTCCACGACGGTTAACTGTACTTTTCACAAACCGTGCACAGTTAGCAAAGTGTTGCAAGTGAGGGTTAAGCACTCGGACCTCTCCCCCGGGTGGCTTTCTCCAGTGTCCAGTGCCGACTTGTGGACGTAAAATGATCGATGCAATACGCCAGCCGCTCAACAATCAGCTTTTCGGTGTCCGTATCTTCAGCAAGTGACCGGCGATCCGGGGTGCAATCGAAACAACAAACATCTTCAAGCATGGCCAGCGACGGCAGAGAGAAGGTTAAGAAATAATCCAGGCACGTGGTGACACAGTTTGAGCCGTTGTCCGGTGTTCGTGAGGAAGTGATTTATGGATCTCACCATTTGACGGTGCATAAATCGGTGTCGGGCGAAGATGCAGTAAATGACCAGGGCAACACACCATATCTCGGACGAACTGTCTCTCTCTCTTTCTTTCTTTTCAGCTCGGTGTGCTCGTTTGTTACGCCTTGGAGAACATGAAGGCAGACATGGCAGCGATTATTAGATCAGGCCCATCACCCCCGGGCCCGAGACCTTGGCTTTTATGAGGAGAAAACCCGGCCCGGGGGGCCAGCTTCAACACGGAACTCGGGCACGTATAGCACCTTCCTTAATCCGTCCCGGGCCCGGGCAAACGGCAGGGAGGAGTGTTGCTGTTGAGACGCCCCGGCACCGAGGCTTATTAAGAGCACGAACTCGGAAATTGAAATCGAACCTCTGCGCTCTCGAACGCTCTCGAGCCGTGTCGATAAGCTTCGCGAACTCCGTGCACAAGATCCGTACAATACTTAAGCGCTCCCCCTTCACTCGACTCCTCCGTCTGAACGGACTCTGGCCACCGCCGCCCGAAAGGAGATGATCTGCAAGCAGTCAGGGGGCTTGGATCTCGGTGCAGACACACACGAAGAGGCGGCGGACTGAAATCCAAGTCAAGCGCGATTTGTGAGTGAGGCGTTTTCTATGCTCCCTCTTTCTTCTGGCCGTGCCCCACGGGCCCTGGATCTTGAGTTAAAAAGCAAGATCGCTTCCCCCCGGAGGGCGAAAACTATGCCGCTCGTCGTCGTCTTCCCGCTTGCGACTGCGAAGACGATGCTGTGCTGTGGGCATCCCACTTTTTTAAGGGATGATGATCTCTGGGGTGTGTGTGTGTGTGTGAGTGCTGGCGAGCCGCCGGGCAATTTCCTTTCTCGGCCATTGAACTCCGAACCGCGCGGCGGTCGATGGTTGGGTGGCGGTGATTTGTGTGGAGAGCTCAGTGGAAGCTGGAACCGATGTTGGCGCGACTGTACAATTCAAATTCGGGATGGAATCGGGAAATGATTTTATGCCTCATTGCGAAACGAGATTTTCGAGAGGATGCAACGCATGGGGACCGGCGACATGAACGAGGGCACGATAATCACATCCAGGCAACTACTTCATCTGATACCGATCGACACGAGCGATCGACAAAGAGCCGAACACGTTCCGTGAAGGTTCCGTGGTGAGTAGGATGCTTCATTAATTTCATGTACCGGGGCCACCTCTCGGCTCGGGCGCTGTCATGTTGCGTACGCGGAACATGCCAACTCATCCGTCAGCGGAATCGTGACATTCTCTCCGGCCCACCGCCCAAGGCAGGCGCAAGGTTCTCTATTACAGTGGTTACCGTTTCCAGTACTTTCTGCGCGGTCCAAACACCGTCTTTAGGTGCCATCTTTAGTGCCGGCCAGCCAGCACAGAGCGCTGGCTCCCTGTCATCGAGGACGCCTCGAGGGCATCATCTCAACAGATGAAAGCACTTTGAACGAATGGGCCGGGCCGGGCGATGCTAAACGTCGCCCGCGACACAACCAGCTGTGGTGATGGAAGATACTGACACTGGGGAATCTGCCCGCCCAGAATGACAACGAAGAAATAACAATTTCTTTCTCCGGACCGACACGTATCGGACCGAGCAGTCCGTCCCCGGGCGGTTAGGTGATAACAACATATCACCCAACGCTTCGAGGGCTAGCAGGTTTAGTGAAAATTGTCACGACCCGACGCACGGAATGTACACACGCCCAGATGTTTCTGTCGGTCGGAAATGCGCCGGCCGTCCGCCGAAGCATACCGAAGCCGATTTTTCCGACGTCGAACAGCGCTCAACGCCGTACGCGGTTGCGCGTGTAATGGAATTAATTCGAGGCCACCATTCACGGGGCCGACATGAAGATATTGTTACACAATTACCATACTCTCAACGGCGCCGGTTTAATGGCACAACAAACAGTATAAGACAGCAACACCCGTTCCACACGGAAGAGGCAGTTGAGCGACCGACGAATTCATTGGCAGACACATTCCGTTCCGTTCCGTCCGCAAGTCTGCTGAAGAAGGAACCTGAGATCAATTTTCACATTCCAAGGTGAATGTGCCAACGAACGCAGGCAGCCGAACGTGTGTGGCCGGGAAAAGGGCTAGATGAGCTCGAATCTAGGTGTTTTTCACGACGTTACGTAACCCGGGGATGCCCGTCGGGAAATCGAGATGCAGCAATGCCTTCTCGCGTATGCTGCGTTCCAAGAATGTTTCGACCCCGCGCGGCATGCAACATCCGTTAGTAGCATAACGTGCAATAATGTCAGCCAGCCGAAGGCCAATTGCGAGTAAAGTATGACATAAGCGGAAGGAGAAAGAATTTAATTTCGCGCGGCTTTAATGTGATATGGAGCATAATTTCAACCGCAACTACCTGGCCTTAACTGGGTTTTAAACTAAACGATCCCACAAACCCACGATGTCAACAAAGAATACTACGTGGGTGTTATGCGTCGTTTGAGTAGTTCTGTGCGTCAAAAACGAACAAATTTACATTCTGTCAAACGTAACGGGATTTTGTGACTTTAAAGAAAATGCTTTGATGAATTTTCGATTTTTTGCGGCGTTATGTTTCTTTCGGTCATTTCGGATATCGGCCATCTTTAATGCTCAGTTAATTTTTGACAGCTGTTCGACAGCGTTGACTCATCGTTGGTTTCTGTCTTCTCCAAAATTAATTGACCACGAAGCGGTAATTGGAGTTTTAGAAAGAGCAAAAAGTCACAGAGGGCCAGACCCGGAGAATACGGCGGTTTTGGCGTCAGTAGTTTGTAGTTTTTGCCCAAAAATCCGCGCACAAGCAACGATCTTAAACTTCGTATACACTTGGCCTGTTCAAACATCTTCGCGACTTTTGGGTTTCGCGTTTGTGACGGATTGCTTCGCACAAATTGCGCATAACTTGCCAGGTAATATTCTTTATTGATCGTTCTATCCTTTGGCAATAACTCATGATGCACCACGACCCTGCACTCGAAGAATGCAATCGATCCATTTTTTGAAGCAGATAAAAAATTGACGATGAGCCAAGGCACAAGAAAACAGCTGTAAAAAATTGACTGACTACTCCAAATGGCCGAAATTTTCAACATAAGTGAAATGTGTAGCAACATAACGCCATAAAATCGAAAATCGAATGAAGCATTTTCTTTTAAATCACAAAATTCTGTTACGTATTTGACAGAATGTATGGAGAGACAATCTTTGGTTCTTGCAGCACGAGGAAGTTTTAGCATGACATGTTCGTGGCCGCCTTTTGCCTTAACGGATACATCGGATACGCCTTTTGACTAAACCTAATTGACCGATCCGACGACACCTTTTACAGTCAATATTATAATATTTATAATATAGTTCAGATAGGAGCCGACACGTACGATGGTTTGAAGACTATTCAAAACGAGAACTATTCAATAGAGCAGGGATTATTTGAAAATGAAAATAGAATTAGAGGAATAAAGAAAGATTTTTCGAGTTATAGGCGAATTTTCGATATTTTGTATAAAATATGCTGGGAACTTTCTCTATGTCCACTGGAAGATTTCTCCTGTTTAACCGTGACCCAGTGCTAAGAGATAATACACGCATGAGCATTGCACGGTTAAGTGAACCTCGTCCACAGCCACGCAGCACGGCAGGGTGAGGGAATCGATATTTCAATTAAAAATTCATCACCACCGGCGGCGTCAGCCTGGACGTCGCCCGGTGAAGCCTTATGACACAGGTGAAAACTGGCTCAGCCGAAGGGAGGGCGTCGGCGCTAGCCTCTTCCCGGCCAGGGGGGAAGAGGTTTGTTCTAGCTAATGTTGGAACGGACCAGTTCGACCCTTTCGCCGCGTCGACACACTTTGTTCAACACTCCCCGCACCGGGACCGGATGTGCTGCAGGCAGTCGGGCGGGGACCCTGCCGATAGTCTGCCGCTTTCATCGCCGGCCACATATCGGGGCCGGGTTGCTATTTTTATGCTTTACTTGCTCCAGATGCATTATCAGTACCACCACCAGACGGCGGAACCGGGCGAACGAGCGCAGAGTAGCTCCACTTACCCAAACCCAAAACCCGTGCGCCCTTCACAGTGTTACGTTACGTTACAGACCAGACCAAGCCAGGCAACGGCACAAAACGTGCCTTTTCTTCGACGTTTGTGGCAAATTCGTGGCGTTTTATTTTCCATGTGTGCCTTTCAATCAAACTTTTCTCCTTTTGCTGGGGTTGTAGTCGTCGTCGACAGCGAGGCCGCCGCCAATCGATATCAGCAAGAATGGTCGACACGTCAGCCAAACACCATATGCAAGCGCACATTATTCATCGTGAAGCATACAGTAATGGTTGGCAGAGTTCGCGCCGAACACTTTGCCGAGGACAGGCTGTCTGGATGTTTCACGCCTAGCCCCTTTTTCTGCCTCCGTGACGGCGGTACGTGAGCAGAATGAGCTGCATTAGGCAAGAAGGTGTTGCAACTGGGCATCGCCACACACATTAACCGCTTGGCCTTTGGAATACGGTCCAGCAGTTCGGGCCACAACCAATTGCAACACAGATATTCTCTTGCAATCGTTACGCCACTCAAACGGCAAATAAGCCTTTTCTTAGTAAATTTGTCAAAAAAAGAGTTGGATACATTGATAACATGGATTTGATAGGAAACTGAACACGAGCAGCACAACAAGCGCTCCAAAAGCTGTCCTAAACGATCGAAAGGGCCGCTTGCGTCCTCCAATGAAGCCCTATTGACGACGAAATGAACGATTTATGTTGATTGAAGTGCCACAAACGATCAAACATGCATAAATAAAATGCGACGCTCGAAAGTATTGTCATAAATGAACCATGAAGGAGTTATGGTTTTACATCCGACGATGTTTTTCGATGCGAACGCTCTTACGAAAGCACCCCGAATATAACCCTCCCAAAACGGGTGTTAATGCACGGAAAATATGTGACTATTTTCGTGAGAACCATGCCACGCCAGCCAGTGCCCAGAACACGATACGTTGCCGTTGTCCTTTTTCAAGACCCCATCAACAGTGTGATTGAGTTTCTGAAGGTGAAGCAGGCAGAAAAAAAGAAGGGAAAACGGCACAAAATGTGCCCCAAAGGACCTCCTCCGCCACTCGGTAATGAATACATTCTTAAGCTCCCCACCACCACCGGGTACATCGGATCGGATCACCTGCTGTGCCATCCGCCGCATGACGCATCATTGGCAGAAGGGGGTTATGCGAAACCCAAAAAAAAAAGGCACGAACCCACGAGTGGCAACTTCCTGCAAAAATGTCTCATTTTATGCTTCCCACATATCGAGAGCGGGGTATGCTAGTCAACTGTTGTTGGCGAAACTGTTTTCTTTTGTCTTTGCGGAAAACCTGTTCGGGGCTTCCCGGACGCGTGGATGGCACATCTTCTCTCTCTCTTTCTCTCTCCCTTTCTCTCTTTTTATGCTTTGGGGACGATGTGCCGGGGCGAGTGTTGAATGATGATGCTCGATTATTCAGCACGCCGGAACACTGTCATTGTGAGCAAACTTCTTCTGCGCGCGGCAAGTCCGGTAGCGTATATCCTGCGGCCACGACTTCCCGGGTCGTGCGACGGAGCATCAAGGAGACAAGAAAAATGTGATGAAATAAAATTACATTCAATAGTGTACCTCTTCGTGCACATGTCGGCCCGGCTAATGCTCTTGTACGGCTTGTGCCAACTGGTAACGCTGTTGGCGGAAGTGCCAGAGCATGAAGCTGGCAGATGGTTGCTGCTGAAAAATATCTGCAATTGAGGTGACAAATTTACCAGCTTAACTCGCTCGGGGAGAAAGCTGTAGTTCGTTCGCGTTGGCTCAGTTACAATGTATCACTCTCATGGTGGAAAAATTTGGAACAGCAATAACGATTTGATAAATAAAGAATGACGCGGGCCTTGCAAAATTGAATAGCAACTTAAAACGCATTTACATTTTCTTACCTTTTACTGCTCTTTTACTAGGTTGTTCTTAAAATTCGGAGCCTTGATAACAAATGCCTAATGCTACAAGCCTAATATTTTTTGTCATATTGGTACACTGTTCATATGAACGTATTTGAAGGTTCATTTCAATCGGTCACTTTTTTTTTACAAGTCATTTAGTACCGACAAGTCACAGTGATTTTTACAATGGAAAAAATCAAGTATCGAGCAGTGATTTATTCAAAATTCAAAAACAGACACAACTGAAAACGTAGAAAAAATACAGGATATCGCATTGCGAAATCGTCGAATCACTGAAAGAGATTTAGCATAGCCTAGCTATTGTCCGTAGACTTGGTTGGTATGCTGCTGATCGACTTCCACCTTATAAAACGCGCTGCCTTCTATTTGGGCTACATTCACTCGAGCACCGTAGACGGTCAGCTCAGGCTGTGTTCGCATTTAAGATTTTGACCTCACGTATTGACTCGCCAACACTCCTGTCTCGTCTCAATTTTTCTGCTCCTGTTCGATGTTTGAGAAGAAGACCTAACCTCGAACTTAGAACTGATGCGCGTACGTCGCTCGCTGGACATAACGACCCGTTGCTTTCATTATGTCGCACTTATAACAATTTCTCGTCGTTACTTGACTTTAATATGTCCCTGGATCGGTGTAGAGATGTTTTTGCTTTCATGTCCTCATGGTAATTGGTGTGTCCTCGTTACTGTCGCCTGTGTCTTCCTTTGATTTCGGTTACCTGCTTCGTTTTTGCGTTTCGTCTGATTGATTAACTTTTGTTCTAAGCTCTTGGTTAAGATACTATTGTCAATTAGGCTAAGTTTGCCCGTTGACGGTTTTTTATGAATAAATAAAATAAATAAATTTCATTGAAGAGTATAACCCATATTTTGACTGAAGTTTTGGGTTCCTGAAAGCTGTTGCGGCAAGTTTCTCGGCAACATTTAGACCTTTTTCGAAAGGATAAAGTGGATTTTGTGCAATCATCACTAGAGATGAGGCTTGAGTCTCTCACTATGATCCTACTCCTCACTATCAAAACAAGAGGCTAAGGAGTGCCGTGAACCTGGTTCTTCGGGTCTGAAACCAGTTCGTGTCCAGAAACTACCGAAAAAGGTGTTCGCATCAGTTTTGTGGGATGCGAATGAAATTTTATTAGCGGATTACTTGCAAACTGGTAAAACAATAAATTTTGATTTTTGGTGTAACTTTTTAGACCAACTGAAAGTGAAAATTTGTTAAAAAAGACCCGGTTTGAAGAAGAAAAAAATCCTCTTTCATCAGGGCAATGCATCCTGTCACAAGAACATTTTGAAAATGGCAAAAATCCATGAATTAAAGTTCGAATTGTTGGAGTATCCACCCTATTCACCAGATTTGGCCCCTAGCGACATCCATCTGTTTTCACACCTAAAAAATCCTGCGCGGAAAGAGTTTTTCATCAAATGATAACGTCACAACAGCTGCGGAAGCGTATTTTGAAGGTGTACCAGTTTTTCACTTCAGGGATGGAATTTATAAATTGGAGTCTCGTTGGAACAGTGTTTAAACAGTGTTTAAAAGTTAGCAACAGTGGAACAGTTAGCAACAGTGTTGAAAAGAACACATTCCCGATGTCGACAGTGACCATGCGGACCCTCCTCGGACTGCATCCTGTCATCGGTATCTGTTTCGCAGTGTCTCATACGCGATAGGTGAACCGGTTTTTAATGCTACCCACTTTCGTTCGTTTTGCACGATTCTCTAATCTTGGTTTTTTTTTGCCGACCCGAAACACACGCCTTCGTGAGCGCATGCGAAGCAAAACGTCTCTCCTGTCATTCATAAGGAAAGTCGTGCCCACGTCGCGCGCGATGCTGGTGCAGCACGTGAACTTGTCACGTAAACACGATCGCGACACGATCAGGGCGAATCGTGACACAAGTGCTAGGCCACACTCGCCCACCAGTACCACCAGGAATGGATACTTTTCCGCTTGTACCCTAAACATAAAATACTCAACCTTTGAGCGGTCAACATGTTGTGTAATTTTCAGCAGTTCACTAGTTTCGTAAATAAATCCGGAGTAAATTAACACACGAAACTGCAAGCTAAGACTTTGGTGGAAATTGTTTTGCTGTAAATCTGCACAAAGAAAAGGTCACACGAAACCACGTAGCTTGTTTTGTGGTAGCCACCGACAGTCGCCGCTATTGTTTACCACTTTACTCATGGTCGGGCGGTGGCGTGCTGCGTCACTTCATTGTTGATACAGCGAACGCGCGTCATTATGTCAATGCGTGCCAACGACGATACGATATGCATAAACTTGCCTCAAGTAAGCTCCGAGGAATTGAAAATTAGTTCTATAAATAATTCCTCGCAAGAGTTACGCAAAGACCGTCAGAATCAGATACACATTCATCTCGGCTCGGGCGCTCTGGTTGCAGTCCTGCCCCACCCTGCCCACGCCGTTATGCTGCAGCACGCTGAAGTGGTTTTGACATTTCGCTCACACGCCCCCCACCGGGGGAGGGAATTGGAATTGGGGGAGTAGCGAAAAGCGATTGGTTTGGCATTTGAGACCAGATATCGACGGCGTGGCCACGTGGTTTACGACCTCGGTAACCATAATAGTGCCAAACAAACTGCCACTGCCAACGAAAGCAGGCAGAAGAAAATCCAATTCATATGGTCCGAAGAGGTGCTTTGGTTTCGGCTTGAAATGTTTACATAACTTCATGGTGCACCAGGGCAGCATTAGAATGGAGCATTCACTATAAATAACGGTCGGTCGGTGGGCGCGTCTGCGGAACGGGGATCATCTGGCTGGTGGTGGAAAACTGAAGCTCGCGGATGTAATATCCTGAGGCGTGTGCGCCTTTGCCGGGACAGTTTTCATCGTCGTGGTCATGACGATGGAGCACTCGGAGAATTTTATTAGATGCTCGTCACAACTCCGGCGCCAGGATGCTCCGGGTGTTCCGAGCACACAAGAAGACGTTGGATACTTCACTGCGGCATCAGCTGTAGTGCCGTTCCATGCATAGCTAAGCAAGGACAAGCGTCTTAATAAGGCCATGTAACGAAGCCTGCCGCTTTCAAGTAGTCCGGGTGTTATTTAAAATTCTAACACTAAAATGATGTCATGCTTTGCATGCTTTCTTTTTGCCGCTCATATGACGCCATTCTACGTTGGAGTAGAATTTAAATGAGCAACAGCAACATAGAAACGGCAAAGCGCGTTTTTTTGCAGCAGCTAGTTGCAGAACTCCAACTGCTCAACGCTCCGCGAACGATGTCACAATTTTTCCGGGATGCCGAATAAAAATCAGTCAGAATATTCCCGTTTTTGCACGCTATGCTGTGCGTTGTCGGTAACACCACTTCCTGAACAAACGCGATGTACATTTCGTCACGTACTGTCAATTGTTCACGGCAGCTGCAGACAGGTTCCACAACAGACAGACATCATTCCCCTTCCGCCACCAAGTGGAACTAACCGTTTTCTACTGCAACTGCGTTCTTTGCGCCGCGAGTAGGTAATGTTTACAGTGTGTCTGTTTACTATTTGATAAGGTGTTTTTTCTGTTCTGTGGAAGACATTACACTTCGACGTGCGAGTTACGGTGAGCTCTACAGGTGTCGTATCGTTAGCGCACTGTTTGTTACTTAACTGCTAACCATTGACAATTACGTAAGATTCCGATAGATAATGTATCGATTGTCTGGCGGTCAATATAGCGATAGGTTATCGTGACGATAAATGGAATCAAGCACTTTTTAATCATCGGAAATACCAGTTGTAGGCAGTTTTTAATGCTTAGTTGTACAAGGTATCTAAATTAGCGCTCTTTTTTTAATTTTGTTATGAAGAAAATAACGGCTTTATATTTTTCGATTCTTGTCGATCGATTTTCTGACATTTATTGGAATTGTTGATTCTTAACAACCTCCAACCTTTTATGCATAAAACCAACCTTTTATTCCTAAAATACAATTTTGGTTGCAGAAAATTGGAAAATATGAAAAATTTATTTCCAAAGTGGTAAGTCGTCAACTCATTCGTCAAAAGCACATTTCATTGAAGATCATTTCCACCTCGGCGGCTATGTTAATAAGCAGTATTATGGTTCGGAAAAGCCACATATCGTGCAAGAGAAGCCAATGCACCCACAACGAGTGACTGTTTGGTGCACATTTTGGCTGATTGGTTCTTCGGCTAAATTGAAGCTGAGAACTTGGACGGCATTTGGTTTCAACAGGACGGCGCGACGTGCCATACAGCGACAGCCACAATCGATATTTATGTTACGCGAACAAACCAGCTACTATTGAAGACCTCAAGACCCAAATTCAAACTGCTATTTCCGGAATAGGATCAGATACAATCGAAAATGTACTCAAAAATAGGTCGACCGAATGAGCTACTGCCAAGCCAATCGTGGTGAACATTTTATCCAAAATAGGTTTTCATAAAAAAAAAATTGAATCAACCTTTCAAATTAATATAAAAAGCATACAAAATATTAAACCCTTTTTGCAACCAAATGAAAACAAGAAGGCTTGTATACCCTTGTATAAATATGGCTTTAGGCGCCGATCTCGCTTCGGATCAGACGAGCCATTCCTGCGGGCGATCGGGTCCTTCAATGCCGCAAGCCACCTGTTCGACTTCCACCTCCCAGTCTCCTCCTTCCGCTCCCGCCTTCGCGCTTCCACCGCCCCTAGTATTTAAGAACTTAGTACTTAAGTTTGAATTTGTTAAGCCATCGTCGAACATTTTAATAAAAATGAAAATGAAAATGAATATCTAAACTAATCTAATTTCATTAGGTGAGATTACTTCATAATAGACCACTCCGAACCGAGTCGTCCATAGAGCGTACTCTCCAACATCATGGCTTTTGCTCAATATGCTCAATTGACATTTTAGTTTCTATAATGAATATACATTTAAATAAATACCTTACAACTATTCTTTAATTCGAAACAACAAAAAAAGTTACTTTAAGAATGCGACACACGTTTAGCAAATGCATTATCAAAATGTTAAAAATGTTAAGAGGAAATGTGACACTCTAGCGTTCAGCGATAGATTGACGAGGAACGACCAGATACCGCTGGCTGTCCCTTTGTCCCCGCGTTTATCTAATTGCTTGAGCACAGAAACGGTAGCAACAGCATGTAAACAACATCACTTAACAAAGCCGCGATAGTGGGCGGTGTAGAGGGCGCTAAATACAGCACCCGGCCAGCAGATAATACGACAAAACTTTTCTCTGTCAGCGCGTCAAAACACCTACCGCTTCTTCGACAGCCAACCCTAAAAGTTACGTCCATTCTCGATGGCTGCCGGCTGGGGAGGCAAAACGAACGAATGTTTACAAACAACAACAAACAGCGATCGGTGCAACCGTCAAACCGTCCAAACCGTCGATCACCCAGACAGACACACACGCTTCACGCGAGAACCATCGCGAACGCCCTCGGTCCGACCTTGCGTATTGAGAATTTCCCTCTAAAACGCCATTAAAGAAATCTTCCGCCGACACAAGCGGCTGCGTTTCTATCTTTTTCTTCTTTCCCAGCATCCGGCGGTAACGGCAACATTACCGCATCGTCTTGTTACGCGTGTCAGAAGGGTTCCCGCGCCACCAACGCACTACTAGTTCAAATGTAACATAAGACAATAAATGTCGAAGATTTACCAGGTGGCTTCATTAGTGTGTTTAATTTCAACGGATGTCGAGGATGTCGACAGTAGGGCCCAAAACCTACCAACAGAGAGCACACGCCTCGCCCGCACTCAAGCACCTTGACCTTGACGCACTTGGATGCCAAGCGAACGATCACACATCGTCCCTCGGTCGGTGGGAGGTCGTAGGCGGCGTGCGTAAGTGAACGATGATGTGATTTAGCCGACGTAATCGGTGCGAAATTCGTGCGAAGGGCACACGCCGCAGGTGAATAAGTGCGGGGGAACAATCACCAAATCGTGGGGGCGTCGCACGTGCGCCCATCATGGGAAACGACAGGGTTGGGACAACATAGCGGCAGCGGGTGACGTCTGCGGGACAATAAAATTTAATGCATCCATAACCAGGTCTGCGTCAGGCAATGGCGGAGACTCAACATAAAACATGTAGACCAGAAGACGCACCCCAAAAGGCGCCGGCCTATAGTTTTCAGCTGGATAGAGCTGAATTTTATTATTCAAAACCCCATCGTTCAGGAGCTTCAGGGTGCTGCTATAAACAAAGACACACCGCGGTTTGGAGAGTGAGCGCCCGTGGCGATTTGTTTACAGAACCGGGCCGAGCCGTGGGGGCCGAGCGAAGTGTGAAAGAAAATCCATCTTCCCGATGGCCTTGCAGAGCGGACGGAGGCGATGGAGCAGATGATGCCACACATATTCTCTGCCGGGGTTGACGTAATCTTTCAACGGGCATCTTGCGTCGGCCGGCTGAGCCAAGAGAAGAAAGGTTAGCCGTGCCTTGGAGACTTAGAACCGGGGACAAACACAGCTTCTGTAAATGTTTGGGATCGGTTTGGGAAGATAAGCTTGACATGTGAGACGCTGGAAGGAACTGTTTTTTTTGTATGTGTTTAGATTATCGCGCCAGCCACAACAAATATCAAACGAAGACGAAAGAGAAGTTTCTTTAAATGACAAGCCAGAAGCATCTTTAACCGTTCGCCAATGAATTATGCTGGTAAGCAGAAATTACCATAAATCCCACAAAAAATGTGTTTTTGAAATAGCAAAATGTGCAAGCTGAGTGGGCCACTTCCTAAACTCATTGCAATTCACACAGGAAAAGAAGTTGCTCAAATGTGCACACCGATTGGGCCGGAAACGGAGCCTTCTTCGGAGTGTTGTATGACCTGCAGAGGGTATGTGCAGGGTGCGAAAATTATCACATTGTAAAAGTGGAACAGACGGTACAGACGGCGAAGAACGATATGCGGCGGACAGCAGACTTGGAATCTGCCTTTTTCGACGACGACCTGAAGCAGTATCGAGAGGCGCCATCGATGGAGTTCACATTTTACTACGACACGTTTCCGAAGTTCTAATGCGTAGGTTTATGGGTCTAAGGTCAGCCCAAAATTGAGATTCTTACGGTACACCCGAACCATCTGACCTGTCTGAAGGATTAGATACCTTTTGGCTTGTGCGCTTCGGTTCGGTTTTCGTTCGGTTGACCGAGTTTTCACCAGGAACGGCTTGTACAGGTAAAAAAGGACACGAAACGTGCGAAATTCCCGGAATTGGATCCTTTCTGAGTTTACATCGTCTTTATGCATCATTCCGGTGCTTGCCGCAGTGCAGAACGAAAGAAGGACCTTGAACGTGACGCTTAAGTACGAATTCGTCGCACGAACAGTGTGCTGAGAAGAGGTGGCCATTATAAGGCCTTCGTTACTAATCTTCAGTAAATTAGGCCGACTCTTTCCGCTCTTTGTGTCCATCCGTCCACAAAGTTGTGAGAAACGTGCGAGATAACAGAAAAGTTTCGAAGCGGTCTGCGTTTTTGCCATAAAAATGATTAGAAAGATAAATACGCATATAAGAAATATTTTCCTAATAAAACTGAGACAATTACTTAAGGCAAAAATATAAAGATACTTTTATTGGAGATTATATTAAGAGAAATTTGCATCCTCGACAACCCAACCCCGTCCGGGAAAAACTGATAAAAATAGTTCACTAAACCAAACCAAACTTTTGGCCCAAAAAAGCACTGGGGCAGCAAAACTAAACGAACACCGTATGACCGTCAAGCACAAAAGTCACGCTTGACATCTGAAGGAAATTAGGTTCTGTTACGGAGCATTTTCCTTCCATTTTCTCGCGACTCAACAAACATTGGCCTCCGTCGAACGGTCCTACACCAACGGACTACTTTTGTCTCTTCAGAATGTTGTTAGAGCTAGTGGGCTAGGCTTGGCTTGGCTCGTTAGAGCACGAAATTTCCTCTGTGCCTCACGGAACGTTGGACACGATGGGCTGGAAAAGGATTCCCTTCCTGCAAATATCGCCCCCTTCAGCCCCAACATAACATCGTCGCGACGTCAAAGTCCTCAACGAACGACCCAACTTGACCTAAATACATTAGAGGAACGCAAATGTCGAAGTGTAATCGATGCAAGTTACTGCTGTCGGAAGAATTCCTCCGGGCACATAGAAACAGAGCACCAAGGGCCAACGAGTCTCTTATCCTCAGTGACGATAAATAGCAAAAGGTGCAGGTTATTGCCTATTGTGGGACATTGGGGAAGCATTTTCCCTTTGGGTAAGGTAATGCTCTTCGGAAAGAATGCCTTCGAAAATGCTTCGTGAGGACCGCTCAATAACATTCGGACAAAATAGGTCGAAAGTAGAGTAAGTGATGGTCGGCATAATGCTACGGAAAAATCTCATTGTTTTATTTGAAACTTTAGCGAAAGTAATTTACAAAAAAAAAAACGCAAGATAAAACGCTTAAAGGCATTAATGAAGCTCATGACAAAAGTTTGCACATAACAAAAAATGCTGTTATTTGTTCACAATGCTGAAAAACAGATCCACTCACCAACGGAATCGAACAGCAAAAATAGCAAAAAAGCTCCACTAAGAGACTGAGGGCAGTTTCTCTTTCACCCTTGCGGTGCTTCCTTGAGTGAACGCAAATGACGTAATCTGATTTTCATCTCCACTCAATTTATTGGCAGTCCGCGAACCTTTTGCCTACACTCGCTGGATCATGAAAACGCAAGAAGTATTGAGCTTTTCTGTGTTACTAATTTTAGTTTGATACATTTAATAAAAACTATTGAATAAATTGATAAATTCAATTAAAAAAAAATATTGTTCTGCCATTTAATTTACGATTAGAATGATTTTTCAATTCCATTAAATACAGTTTTACATGCAAAATTGAAACATAATTATTGATACTACGATGTTTCTTGTTGACACAACTGCAAGATGGGTTTTAGATAGCCTAACATTTTCGTTCAAACCTTTTGGAAAAACGCCAAGAAAACGCTTGTGATCTCTGCACTAGCCAGCTTTTTATCTATGAGCAGAAAAAAGATGTGACTAAATTGTGGCCAGCCCGAAAAATTCACTTCGCTACTGTAGTTTACTCCGTCACAGTTACAGACCTGGCCTCAACCAATGGTCCTCAAGCACGATAAGTTCGATGATCTTCCGATCCGTGAGTTGATGTTAGACATCACCCAGCTCGTAATGCTAAGAAAAATACTAACACCACAGCGGAACAATGATGTCACAGATGCTTCGCTGTCATTTTGTTTATTAATTTTATTCATCGACGCAGACTGCCACTGTCCCGTGTGCCCATAAAACAGCTGAACAAATGACGCCCGAAAAGGAGAACTTTTTACTCGAGAAATCGTTCTGAAAGTGGGCCAAAAACGTGGAGCAACTCTCCGCCGTTGCATTTGTTTACGGTTCTTTTGATCGAAAAACCCGCCAACGGCATTTGTGAAAAAACAAACCACAAATGATCCTGCAGAAGTCTAATTTTAGCCGACGTACATTAGCATAACCATAAACATCGCACGCATCACGCTCTGCGAAACCGGTCTCCGGGATCGGCCTTCGGGACAGCGGGACAACATAATTCGAACGAAGGCACGCCACAGGCACTGGGAAAAGTACGAAGAACAAACAGACACTACTACCGTCTCAGCGCTACATCTGGTCATATCTCGGCATTTTTCAGAACGAAACAGCGAACTCCGCCACAGGAAGGAACATAACTAGCTGTTTTCCCATCTGGATTCAATTTTACCATATTCTGATTTCGCTTCCCCGGGAAGGCGTTTTGCGTTACGTTTGCTTTCGAATGGATGCGTAAAACGAGTAGCCCCAGTCCGGTTTTAAGTTTACCGAATTTGTTATCAACCAAATGATGTGCAAATGTCCTGTCAGCTCTTTTGCGACCCATGTTTGAATGGCTCTTTGAATGAGTTTCACTCCGATCTCCTTTCGAATCGGTTGCAATGTCGGATAAGCATATTGGGCTGTTTACGACGACTTTTTA